>NC_049987.1:16403455-16404552 GCF_000003815.2 Branchiostoma floridae | reverse complement strand
CGTGACTTTCATCGTCAGAGGTAGGTATTGTAGAAATGTGTAGGATTTCTACATCACTACAAATGTCTACAAGAACCATTGTAGAAATGTGTAGAATTTCTACAAAACTACACTGCCTACATGTAAAACTTGGATGGTCCGCTTCCTGTGTCCCTCTCTACAAATACGTGACAAGTGTAGAAATGTGTAGGATTTCTACATCACTACAAATATCTACAATAACCATTGTAGAAATGTGTAGAATTTCTACAAAACTACACTGCCTACATGTGAAACTTGGATGGTCCGCTTCCTGTGTCCCTCTCTACAAATGTCTACAGTGACGATTGTAGGATTATGTAGGATTTCTACATCACTACAAATGTCTACAAGAACCATTGTAGAAATGTGTAGAATTTCTACAAAACTACACTGCCTACATGTAAAACTTGGATGGTCCGCTTCCTGTGTCCCTCTCTACAAATGTCTACAGTGACGATTGTAGGATTATGTAGGATTTCTACATCACTACAAATGTCTACAAGAACCATTGTAGAAATGTGTAGAATTTCTACAAAACTACACTGCCTACATGTAAAACTTGGATGGTCCGCTTCCTGTGTCCCTCTCTACAAATGTCTACAGTGACGACTGTAGGATTATGTAGGATTTCTACTTCACTACAAATGTCTACAGGAACCATTGTAGAAATGTGTAAGATTTCTACAAAACTACACTGCCTACATGCGAAACTTGGATGCCGGTCCGCTTCCTATGTTATTGGTGTTGAAACGGGCCCGCGGGGCTATATGCATTTTGCGTTGATTTAATACGTGATGTCATTCACGATCCCGACACGGTTGCGGCGGAATGCCTGACACGGCGAAGGCGTTGCAACGAACCCGCGCGGTAAGTTGCATTTCGCGGTGAAATTGTGATGTCTTACATGGGACATCACGAAATCTCAGACGGCGAAATGCCTGACACGGCTACGGCGAGTGTGTCGCAACGACACCGCACGGCTAGCTACATTTTGCGGCGAACATGGAACATCACGAAATCTCTTACGGCGAAATGCCAGACACGGCTACCGCGTGGGTGTTGCAACGACACCGCAC
>NC_049987.1:16392709-16403355 GCF_000003815.2 Branchiostoma floridae | reverse complement strand
TCTGCCGATCAATCCTTGACCTGAGCCTTGGATAACTTGAAAGGGTAAGAAATCATTAAGATATTTGCTGACTTCGTATAATCATGGCAATCCAAATCGATTAGATGTAAACATCAGATTTGCACCTACACCTAAATCAGATCTATTTTTAAAAATCTATTATCAATATCATATTGTTGCCAATTCAAGATAGATCTTCAAATTACAGTGCATCCCAACTAGCTTCATGATTAATCATTTCTACAAATGTCAGAATTACCGTTTCTCAGTGGCAGGTTCCATCACTCCATTGCTGTTGTTCACCAGCTTCTTCACCTCATAGTACTTTCTTCCTGTGATCTCTTCGGTCTTCAGGCTGTGGATTTGTTTAAAGAATACGGAAGTTAATACAAGTTAGAACATTCGAATCTTGCAAGAACCTTACATGATAACTTAGAAGATTCTATTGCCTTCTTCTTTCTAAGTCCCTACAATCCACTGTCCCACATTCTGTGCCATTAGGCCAAAGTAAGATAAAAGATATTAGGATTTTCAGTACAAAGATGATATTACTTTTATCTTTATTTACAGAACAGAGTTAATGCCGCAGCACATATTTTAAGTTGTCCATTTACTGGTAAAATTGAAATGATGAGTGATAAAGCTCACTTTTCACTGAAGCAGCCGTCTGCAGCATCACTGATGTCAAAGGGAAAGAGAAGTTTGTAGTTCATGTCCAACAGCTCCGACATGGTGCCCATGAACATCTCGATGGGTTTGGGGTATGTAGGGATGGACTTCAGCCACTCGGTGAAGGTGTCTTTGAAGCCGGTGGAGTAGAAGTCAGCTACGATGGAGGCAACTTCCTGGTCGCCTCCTTCTACTGTCACGTGTGTGTTGGAAGTCTTAGAAGACTGTCTGTAAGATTACAGGCGTTTGATTGTTTAATATTCACAAGGGATTCGTTTTTCACAAGGCTGATAAGATTTACAGCGATCTTGCTTCATGGAACGTTTGTTCCTCTGGTCAAGAATTATGAAGGACATCGGTTAGTTTTTCGTACAACAGGTAATTGAAAAATAATTCAATTCAATCTGAGTATTATTCATTAGGTCGTCAAGTGTTATGAAATTAAAGGAAAAAAATGCCCCTAATTTTGCATAACATTTAAAGTGAAAATGAAACCACTTTCGAACCAAGTTAGCTCACCGAAGGGATCTTTCACTGGTTGTGACAGAAAAGCCCAACAATATGTATGGATACATTGTGTTATATTATAACAAATTACCGTATCCCCACCATTACCGTATCCCCACCATCACAAGAGTAAAAGAAACGTTTGTCATACGCGGATCCACCAGACGAGCCCATTCCAGCGTGACCACCGGCGTTGAAAAAAAGAGAATTATAAGAAGACTGGGCCTGGATGGAGAAATCCTCGAGACTTTCACTCTTGGAGGCTTCTTGAGTCTTAAACAGCCTGAAGGAACCGCCAAACTTTGCCGACTTGATGAAATGAGTTCCATAGCGGATGATGAACCGTTCTGTATGTAACAAATGGTTGTCTAAGAGCAAAGTTTTTGCTTATGTTTGTGACTGATTCTGCATTGAGAAAAATATATTGATTTCTTAAATATGTAAGATATTCTTGATATGATATAAGAAAATCAATAATGATTAAAACTTACGAAGCTTTGCCTGCCCCACGATGAAATTTTTCGGAAGAGACAAGAAGTCTCGCAGGAAGGGCAGGCTCAGGGTATCCGGCGTGATCTCATCCAGGAAGATTTCATACCTAAAGGTGAAATGTATGGCACAATGAGTCAAATTTTCTCATCAACAAAGGTTACTTATAACCCTTCTATGAAGGTTAGACATCAAGGTGAAAAAGATACGTCAACTAGAAAATACTCAAACAACTGGATATTTTGGAAACGGTCAGACGTTAACGTTTCAGACAACATTTGTTATGTTTCGTCAGTGTTATTGACAAAAGATAAAGAGACTCGTTTTGCCATTGCTTTATTCACACTAACATCCCAACCTGATGAAACTATTCACATATAAAGCTAAGGTTGTTATCTAAAACGTCAGTGTCACTGATGGAAGATAAGGAATTTATTTGAAATGTCTGACCGTTTCCAAAATCATATCCAGTTGCTTAATTGCGTTATCTATAATCATATTATCGTATAGCCCTGAAGGTCATACATATATGATCGAGCATAATGCAGAATTGCAGGAACGGAATGTAGGTTATTGGCTATAGGATGATAACGTTAAAGACTTGCTTTTCCCTCGCTTGGTGGGGTAAAGCAAGATGGAAATCGACTGACCAATGACTTGTATAGTCACTTCATTTAAAACAACAAGTTTGCTTCGCTCACTTGGTTGTTTATTTGGTGATGATTTTACGTCCCTGTACTGTTCATCCGTCATTGCAATAACCATAGGAGTACACAATGTCATATGAAAGCAAACTCACCTGATCACGTTACACTGAATAAGAGACATGAAGGACTGCTTCTGTGATGATGACCCCTTCCCATCAACGGCAGCCTGTGCAGAAATAGGATTCATTAACGGTTAGGAAAAAAGTTATAAAGGTAAGACATCAAGGTAAAAAGATAAGCCAACTAGCAGTTACTCAAGCAACTGAATATTTCAACAATATAATTCTGAAGAACCTTTTTTTGATAATATATCAATTAAATAAATTATGACATATTAGATTTTGAATATATGGGTTGTAATTAGATGTCTCCAATGTAAAGTCAATAGACTCTCCTGAATACTGGCTTAGGTTCCAGAATTTTGCTTCCCAATTTCAGAATTCTATAGAATATGAATATACAAATATATCATTTGATATATCATACTTACAAATATCAATTTATACATAAACTAGAGCCTGTCACACAAAACTAAAATTCTTCAGTAAAAAACGTTGTTACCAAACTTGAAACCCATCATCATTTATCATATCATAAATGGAAATACTTTGATCTTTTAACAACTATTAACTTAAAGGTTTTCGAAAGTAATCTGTAGGTCCGGAATAAAACTGGAGCCTGGTAGACAAAACTAAAATTCAGTGAAAAAAAACAACAACAACGTGCAAGCAAACCTGGAAACCAAATCCGGAAAATGACATTCCGGCTTTCATCTGGAGGGAATGACGATAAGCCTGTTTGGACTCATAGACCTCGGAGCCGACATCCGTGTCAAAGATGCCGTGAACGTTCATGTTGTCCGGTACGTCCTCGTCGTGGTACCTGTAGTACACAGTGAACAATACTTTTATTACATTGTCATAGCATAATGCAGTCTTGTAATGAAAATTATATAAAATGCAGCAGCATGTAATATCCAGGCAGATTTACCAGTAGCCTAAGATAGTATCAAAACTGGCTAAGGAGTACAGCTGGCCCAAAGGACGTCATCTGCCAAACACACTCCAATGCCGGCTTCACTCCTCTGGCAGCTTTTGATACAGCATTTCACAGCTGGCACCTTATGCTATCGTAGGATCTGCTTGTAGGATCAACATTACCGAAAGGCACGTGGTATATGTTTGCTGTGTGTGTGTGTGTGTGTGTGTTTGTAGATTACTTTTAGATTAGACATATTAGAATATTACAAAGTGTTGACATACGATAGAGCGTATCCTTGATACTCACGAGCGCTCGTTGTTACAGTTCCGCTGCACGACTGTTTTCCTTCTGGACGTGCTGCTGTAGTCTCCGCGACCATCAAAGCCGACCCCGATGTAGGCACACCCCTCCATCATGTTCTGTGTGACAATAGCACGATAATGTTGCGGTAATTAATGAATGATTAATCATTACTGACTAGGTACTTTTTCCTCCAGTGCTAACAGAAAAATCTCAAGGAAGGCCATGAGACAGCACCGGGAATTTTAATGATTTTAGTGATGATAAAAGGCATCTGTACGTTTCATTCCATTGCCATGTTTCTCTGTAAGTTTGAATAACAGCACGTTATTACCTCCATGAAATGTCATGGAGGTTATATTTTACCCTGCGTTTGTCTGTCTGTGTGTCTGTGTGTCTGTGTGTAAACAAGATAATTCAAGAACGGCAAGGTGACTTGGTTTCATACTTGTTGTGTTGGTAGTGTGTGATGAAAGCTGGAAATGATTAGATTTTGGGCTCCCTAGCGGCTTCCATTGGTACTGCAGCTCAACTTCCGGGTTTGCTATCTCGTGTTTCGAACAAGCTATGGTCACGAGTTGGGGGTGTTAGATAGCTCTTGTTCTCAGAAATAAGTAACATAAGTTTGGGCCCCTTAGCGTCTAGTTTTGGGATAGCAGGGGCATTTTTGTCAAAAACTTCTGAAGAGGATAACTCAAGAAGGTAACAACGGCTTTTCATGATTTTTAGTATGTAGATACCTTAGACAATGTTGTACAAAATGACATACTAATTATGATAAATAGAAGTACATTTGCATAATTAATGAGGATATTCTATCATAGCGTTTTTTTCCATGTATCTCTTGTCCTGGATGTGATATAATCTTGACATACCGACTGGCGGACGTACCGACTGATAAGTATCTAATACCAGCTCAAAAAAGAACAAGAAACAGCCATGACTTCAAGTACCAGAGTTACTAAGCTAGGATTGATATGTTCAAAAATTCGTATTTTCCCAGAACTATCGTAGAGTGCAATTTGTTATCACCAAGCACAGTAGGGGCATCTTCTCTGGATAGTTTTAAAGAACGCTTGCAGATAGATGTGCAAAATTTAGTTGTGACGGATCGTTCAGTGTAACATAACCAGCTGCTGCCGCGTCGCGTGCCTGCGAAGCTGGTGTGTTACGCCGAAGGGCGGTTATCCCGGCTATATAGATACAGATACAGACATTTGGCTGGTAGATAGCTTGCAGTGTCATGACAAAGTGGGGGATCGGAGGTTTCAGCCTCCTAACATTTAATTTTGAAACTGCAGGGGCGTTTTTGTCAAGACATTCCAAAGAGGATAACTGCAGAAAGGATCGACGGATTGGCATCATCTAAGGCATGCTGGTAGCTTGGGCAAAGATGTTCATAATGATATGCATGTTATGCAAATGATGACTTAATTTGCATAATCAATGATGACATTGTATAATTCCATTGTTTGCAATAACTGGTCTTCAATACATGTAACACTTATTAATTATGATAGGTGGAATATTAGCAGAAACTAAATATGGTAATGAGAAACTTATTTGAATCATGTATGTTTAGAACTATAGCATGATGCCTTGATCATGGAAAGTAATACTATTTACTTCTTGATAGTTTCAGGGACATGAATCAAGCCAGGTTGTGGTAGCAGAGTACAGTTTTGGGCCTAATTGGGGATTCCTATAGTTAAGAACCACAAGGTGACTGACATCGACGCGGATAAAATCATAACCAGGGTTCACTTCTGAAGCGCGACAAACTAACATGATGTTAAAGTCGAGTATATAACCTACATAATAACTGAAAAGCAAAAAAAGTTGTCGTTTTTCTTAAATTTTACGCAATCCTTGAAATAGGGTCATGCGGGGTCATGCGGAACTGCAATCGACTCACCGAGGCAGGCAGCTGTAAAGGTCACGCGCATTTATTCACCAAATGGACAAACATCATAACCTTACACATACCACATGAAATTCGACTCCTTATACTACTACATAGCAAAGCTCATCCCCCGCTGTCTTTCACGTTTCAGTGTTTATAGGCGCTTCCAGCGGGTCTCACTAAATACCGAAAACAACCGAAAACAACCGAAAACAACCGAAAACAACCGAAAACTACCGAAAACAACCGAAAACAACCGAAAACAACCGAAAACAACTTTCACTAAATACCGAAAACAACCGAAAACAACTTTCACTAAATACCGAAAACAACCGAAAACAACTTTCACTAATTACCGAAAACAACTTTCACTAATTACCGAAAACAACTCGACACAAACATAAACAACAGACAATCATTTCAGTGGGCTATTATTTAATAATTTTTACTTTATTTTGGACAGGAGTTAGGCTACGATGGATTTATTTGTTTGACGACCCCTGATATTAATACAATATTAGTAATAATAAAGTCAACGATCTCCTTTGCCTGTTCGAATATATTAATGTTCACATTCAGATTCACGGACCCTGTACGTTATAAACGGGGACTGCTTGGTCAACTCGCAAACTCATCAATGGATATCTATATTACTTGGCATCTATTGTAACTCCAAGCAGAGGTAACGGTAGGGGCGGGGTGTAGTATTGGCCACAACAAGAAATAGCAGTCACTGCTATCCCCCGACGAAATCTCTGCTTGGAAAATAGGTTTGCTTATTAATTACTGCTGGCAAATTCTGCTGCCTATTCAGCTAATGTGTACTTCCTTTTTTTTCTAGCAACCAAAATAATCTAGTATATTTCTTGTTCAATTATAACGCATTTCCGCTGCCATAACAAATCGATCTAAATAGACAAACCGCAAACGTGTATTACCACAGAGGCCACAGATTAAACTAAATGATCAAAATAAGGATTTTACTTTACACCATAAAACAGCGTGTGATCGATGGAAAGGTGTTTTCACCGGCTACATCCCCTTTGCTGAAAGAATCCTTCCTTCAGAATCATTCCATTCTCTCCCTCGGCCGTGGAGAAAATAATTCAAGGGATAGTAATCAGTAGATGAAGATAATATAGACATTGTTGTAGTTTACGAGTTGTTTTTCGTTTTTTTTCGGGTTCTGATAGGTTGTTCATGATTGCTTTGACATTCTTTAAGTGGCTTCGAGTTGTTTTCGGTATTTGTCGAGTTGTTTTCGGTTGTTTTCGGTAAATTTCAAGTTGTTTTCGGTTGTTTTCGGTTGTTTTCGGTTGTTTTCGGTTGTTTTCGGTATTTAGTGAGACCGCTTCCAGCTTTCGGTCGCGCTACTTTTTTACCCCTACGTCATTGAATAGATACTGTACGCTGCGGCCTTAAATCCGGGATTCAAAACTCACCCAGCAGACTGGGATGACATCCATCTTGTTCCAGCATGGATCACCCTCTACGTATCCTGTTCCGAAACATCCGTTCATCAGAGCAGGACCCATCCCCACAGGGTAAGAGAACGCCATTGGTTCGGAACTTTCATCGGGTTCGCTTTCCTCCCTGCCATTGGAGAAATAAAGCTTACTCACAATCGCCATTGGATAGAAATACATGTAGCCAATGTAATGAAAATGGGGAATCTGACTAAGATATATCCGCTGCTGATCTACACGTGCATGAATATATGCCTTAGAAACGTAAATGGTCAGATTGCTTTTTTAAACATTATGATAAGCACCTTTACTATTTAGAGTAGGCATGCGCGACGAAAGGTGTGTACGAGTAACTGTAATTGTGGGTAACAGATCAAAGGTTTTAACCAGAAACAAAACGTACTCTGGGCATTGTAATGCAAATCGAGACAATGGCCGAGACGAGAAATGTTGACAAGGACTTGGGGGGGGGGGGGGGGGCAAGTGCCATATTGACAGGTAGTTTTATCTGTAAGTAGGCAAAGATAACGGACCAAATACATACCCGGGGTCTTCCTCCACGTCTATTTTCATCTCCATCCCTGGTGGAGCGAACATGTCATCCTCAACCATGCCCTTCTGTGCAATGAAGTCTACTTCAGCCTGCAAAACAAAGTACATTATATCAACGGTGGTTTCAATACAGTCGGTTGTTACAGTTGCATTTGGAAGTCAAGTGACTTGAACATATATATATAAAAGAAACCAATTAACAAATTCACGAAAGGAATAGGTTTCAAATAAAGTTGCCGACATATTTCACTCAACGTCAAAAGCTTTGATGACTTCCCCCAATCAATTCTACCGTTTTCCTTTATAATACACGTTGAAATTACTGCAATTAAACTCTCTAAACTATAGGACTCTCAATACAGTGCTTCCATGTTCTCTGAGTAGAGAATAACCACACAAGTCTATTTCAAATTGCAAACAAAAAAGGAGAACTGTTACAGTTCTGGTGCACCTTTATGTCATGCTCCTGGCCGTCACCACCGTCATCATCATCATCATCTTCTTTCTTTTCATGTTCAGCTGTAAGACAATGGTAAACGAAAGGCATTCCGTAGAATTGGTAGTACTAGTAAGCTATAAGCCCTCACAAGCATGATCAGAGAGATTTTATAACACAAGCTAAATGACAACTTATCAATGTACGCGAGGAGTCAAACGTTTCAAAGCTTCCTTATATTTGCATATCAGACTTTTCTGCCTTACCTTTTCCAAATATCTTATCGACCGTTTCCTGGGCCACCTCTTTTTCCACTTCTGCCTCGACCTCAGCCTCCTGTTTCACACTTTGCGCCATGATGTCCGGTCCCATGTTCTCCATGCCGCCCAGTTGATTTATTGTGTCGGTCAGTTTTCCTGCATCGAAGCTCCCTCCTGATGCTGTACATGGTGAGATAGAAGAAACATTTGGTATCAGATACAGCGTTGATAGAAACAACATTACACTGACAATGGCATTCAGGTCAGTTCATCCTCTGTGTCTGATCGAGAGGTGACGCCAGGATTTCCACAAATATCTTGACAGTCAGACGTATTTATTGAGTTCGCCAAATTTCAAAATTGTCCTAGAATGGAGCTTGGTTTTCCCTGAAAATCCACCCCGTGATGTTCCATGGGGCTGGGTGACGTGCTAACATCGGTCTATTCCTAATAATCGTGGCCAGACCGAAAATGTCTTCATAGACCTCCCAGACTCGTGGTGAGGGCTATTTTTCCTGCTTTGTGACGACAGCTTAAATGACTGCAAGATTGTCCTTATACACATTTGCAGATAGCACATCCTCTCATGCCAGGCTGTGACGAGAGTCTGAGCTGGTTGACACGCTGTTTAATTTATTCCATGCTAATTAGCCTTTGACTTTCTGGCGGAGATGAGTTTTTGAGATTGAAACAAAGGTAAGTAATTTTACAATGTCTTGTTTCAGGGATTGTGCCAATGGGGGAATCAACTGTGGTTACAGCCCTTGACATGTGCCTGGCCTGACATAATTAAGAGTATGCTGAAAACAGAGGGTACCTAAGTCAGCAGTAGACATAGTACTGTGTACCAAACCAGTAACAAGGTCAAAATACTTACATAAAAGTTTTCCAGCAAGGTTCGCAATGGCCGGGAGGAAGCGTTTGTCCTTAACGTAAGCAGGGGCGTCTTCAGCAGCTGCTGCTCGAATGGCATCTTGGAGTTCATCTGGCAATGCTGGAGTAGACAATGGCGTGAAGAAACATAATCATGAACACTGAGAGGAAAAGTTGTTTTCTACACTACTCTATAAATTATTACGTTCTTACATATTAGTATTTATTCCCTCAAAAATCCAAGTGCAAAGTGTTGCCATAACGCCACCTTATCGGAATTGGGAGCTAGTTAATACATGACATTGAACACCGTGTGCAATATGGCAAGATATCAATGGAAAACATGCATATGAGAGCTTTGGATTCCGAAAAGAAAACCGTGTTTGATACGTTTTACCCATATTATAATTATACATAAGCCACTTAGTCCATCAATCTACTTGTACCAAGTATACATGTACTGTTTATGGTTTGTGGACATTTACACGCAGTAAGATAAACCGTGGGTAATACATCAAAGTTAAGGGTCATATACAAAACACACATGTACCTAGCATTACAATAGACTGTTTACAAGTTATAAGGGTTCATCGTTGATGTTGCGCATGTGTAGTTCGAACGATGAACCGGCTTATTTTCAAATACCGTTTATAACATTGACGTCTGGTCATGATTGGTGTCATTATGATCAATCAACCAGATTGTAAGGAGTCATACACTTACGTAGGGACCGTTTGATGACGCGGTGTCCGGGTTCAGACAATGGGTCCTTCTTTGACGCAGTCAGGATTAGGAACGCGGAGACGGCCAAGATCAGCACCAAGGGTACTCCCACACCAACTATCCTCTTCATGTTGGACGACTAATAAATAAAAAACAGTAAGTTACCATTATTGTACATACGCCTCAGACGAGTACCGACACAGGCTCCCCAAGCGAAGAGGAGACGTCAGCGGTAGGGTAACGCGACAAAACAATCAACTAGTAACATTACCAGTACACACAGAGCGCTACAGAAACAGCCCAATTCCCTATCTAACTACTTTGTTGAATAACAGTATGTAGACAAGGTGCATTCTATTTAGTTGATATGTAAATGAAAATCCCATCAAATTTTTAAATCTGTTAAATGTTCATGTATTGTATCGACCGCCAATGTGAAATGTTCAAGATTAGGAAGCAATTAAATGCTGTGACTATCTTATTGTTGTAAATCATGTCAATAGTATTTTGAATACTTTTTGTATTTTGAATAATCTTAATTTCTAAGGCTGTAATTTTCATGTATAGTGTTTTACCAGTTGTATCATTAATTGTATTTTCAATAGTCAGATTTTGACTCCATGTCTTTGATTCTCACAGTGAAAAGGAGTGTACAAAAGTCATATTATCAAGAATAGACCCCCTTATCACTACCAATACCCATACGAGCTAAGCGCAACAGGATGAAAGAAACATGTTTAAAACAGCAGTCTTTCATCTTTTCTCAAAATGTGCCAAAGA
>NC_049987.1:16386769-16392609 GCF_000003815.2 Branchiostoma floridae | reverse complement strand
GCCAACGTTGCCCCAATTCAAAACAGTACTTTCCAAATTTTGATTCCCATGTAACAATAGAGTCTATTCCAAGACACCATGAGGGTTTTTAGGCGAAATTTATAATAAGTCTGAATTATTTTGGATAAAAGAATATCTGAGCCACAATAATTAAATTCTTTTCAAAAAATTCACTAAGAAAATACTCATCTATTTGAATTCCTTTGAATAATTTAGAAACATTTTGAAAGTAGCTGTGCAAAAATATATTTATTTAGAATAATTGTGAAACCTCTGTGTGATTATTTCACATCCAAAAATATTTACAAATATTTGTAAACTTTGTCAAATGGTAAAATTAGTTTATTGCCCCCATAAAAGTAAGCCCTATTGTTGCATCTGTATATTTTTAGATTTTACTGCCGGGAACTGGTGGGTCCTTTGTGGTGGGCTATTGTTGCATGGCACCCTACCATACTTAGCAAGGATGTGTGAATTGCTATCTTCCCAGCCCACTGAACCATTTACAAAAAATGGTAGAAAATGGTAAATAATGGTAGAATGCTGTTATCATTATTTAGAAACCATTAGTAGTATCCAATTCCACACCATGAATATTTCCAAAGTTTACAGGACCAGGGAAATATTTATAAAGTTAAAACAGTGTTAAAACTATTTCTGAAGTATCAAATGTCCTAGACATATAATTACAAAACTTAAAAATCAATTCTAAACAATGGCAACAAACATCCGCATGGTGTCTTGGAATGGACTCTAGAAAATACACTGTCTCATTCTAAATTGTCTCTTTACCTATCTCCAGTACGAAAGTATCATTTTTTTAACTTTCGCATGATGGTGTAAGAAGCAATGATATACATTTTTGTGACTAAAATATATCTTAACTTCAAAAACTCATCATTTCAAACGAGTGGTCGAAGTAGAGAGCATAACAGTGCATCCGATGAACGTACTAGAATACTATTCTTGAGTATTGTAGATTCATTGTATATATTTCATGTATCTTTTGTGACCTGTACTGAACCCAGTGGGTATGTCTGTACAATAAAGGTCTTCATTCATTCAGTCAGCAATACACAGAAGGACGACATGAGAACCAGTAGGTTTAGCCGGGAGCAACTATTCCGCGCCACTGGTTGTACCTTCAAGATGGCGGCCACGACAGGACGCGCGTCACTTGTGCTCCGCCTGTAAGTGTATTTCAGAGCGGTTGCTTGTGTAGCAGAGTTTTTTCATACATCTTATATTGATTAGAGTTCTCAAGTATTTACTATATATCAGTTCTAGCGATATTTCGTTGCATCGTTTAATCATGGGACGTGAAACAAGCAGAGACAGCGGAACGCCTGAGCCGGAGACAAAGCGATACAGGACAAGGTCCGGCAACACCAAGACCAAGGCGTGGAACACATCGATATCGGCAAAGAACATCTCCGAGTTTGAAACCATCATCGAAGATCACACAGACGCGCAAGTATACCGAAGTCACGGGTTCCGCACTGGGCGCCCAGTGCGGAATTCGTGGAGAAAATGGCGTCGGCACTCGGGGCCCAGTGCGGAACGGCTTTATTCGAGTGCTGAAGACCCGTCAGCACTGGAATTCCAGTGCCGAACTCCGCCCAGCACTCGGTTTCTAGTGCCGAACTCCGCCCAGCACTCGGTTTCTAGTGCCGAACTCCGCCCAGCACTCGGTTTCTAGTGCCGAACTCCGCTCAGCACTCGGTTTCTAGTGCGGAAGGGTGGTTCAAAGGTCGTTCAGCACTGGTTACCCAGTGCGGAGGTCATTGAGCACTGGATAACCGAGTGCCGATCTACCTAAGTCACGGGTTCCGCACTGGGATTTCTAGTGCTCGGTGACTTTTCGGCACTAGAAGCCGAGTGCTAAGACCACTTCGGCACTAGAAGCCGAGTGCTACTATCATTTTAAGACCGACAGCACTGGGTTTCCAGTTCTCGTGTCCTCCCATACGCAGCTTTCTCAGGCTCAAGGTGAACGTTTTGTTACACTTCTTTTATGTATCATGGCATTTGTGTACCACCTTTAATACGTGATGTGATCTGCAAACGTTATTTCTTCAAGATTTGTGATAGATATAGCCCTTTTTGGAGTAGTTTTGTATCACCTTTAATACGTAATGTTATCTGCAAACTATCGTCCGCGAGAATAAGAACCTGCCGTTGCGAATCATTCGTTGCTACAGAAATACTTCCAGCTTTCAAATCAGACGTTGATCGAGATTGAAAATACGATTGGTTTAGCGACTGTATTTTTGTTTTGAAATACTTTTCTTTATTGTATGATTTTAATAGCATGTGCGTTCTGAGTTTGCTTTTGACAGTTGTGCCATTTTTATCGTTATAAGTGTTGATTAGAAAGCTCTGGAAATGAATGTCCTTTAGACGCTTGTAGATTAAATCAGGGACGTTACATCAGCTGATATATCGTCCTTGATTAAATGTTGTTGGGTTGGTTGCAATAGTAAGACAACTTGTGCAACAATGGTTTTATTTAAGGCACTTACGTTCTACAGTAATACTTTAATAAAGAATGTTTCAAGAAATTACAAATATCGTCGACTTCAATATTGTTGGTCAATATCTGACCAAGGACGTTATATACTGACATACGAAGATAAGGCATGTCCCCTTCTTTCGACGGCGATCGTATCATGGCAACCACTGATGTGTACCTTTGACCCGGAACTGTAACGTTACCTCTCATTGACAAGGCGATGAACATAGTTCTACAGAAATACATATAGAATACATTACTAGGAATTACAACATATCGTCATCTTCTTTACGTTGTATGAAGATAAAATGTATAAGGTACCCCTTCTTTCGACCACAATGGTATCGACCAATGCCATATTCAATTTTACCCTTTGGCCCGGAACTGTAAATAACGTAACGGAGGAGTAGCTGTCAGCACTCGGTTCAAATTCCTGTGCGGAGTATTTGTCGTCACTGGTTTTCCTGTGCGGAATGTTTGTCGTCACTCGTTTTCTAGTGCGGAACGTTTGTCGTCACTCGTTTTCTAGTGCGGAAGTAGTCTCAGCACTCGGTTTCTAGTGGTGATTCGGGGTTTTCGAGTGCTGAAGTCGTCTCACCACTGGGCACCTAGTGCGGACGTATCTTCGGCACTAGACGTCTAGTGCGGAAGGCCCCTTCCGCACTAGACACCGAGTGCTGAGAGAGGAACCCGTGACTTCGGTAGTTTTGCCACAGGCAAAGACGCCAACAAATCGAAGGTATATGCAGTTTAAAGTTCCGTACCTCCAAAGATCGTGTACCAGAGTGGATAGACGCTACCAAAGCCAATTACTCAACGAGTCGTTTGGAAAACAAACCGGCTACAAGTTCACCTGGAAGGGCCCACAGTTATCCGTCACTGAACCCACCGAGACCGGAGACAACGTCAAAATCGCAACACCGGCACAATCCTCATACACGGCAATGGATCAAACTGGTACACTAGAGAAATCTTTCCACGAGCGAAAGAAATCGTTAACAATAGGCCAACTGGCGCATCCTGCGACGCCCAAGATGGCGGACATGACAATGACGATCTGACAGCAGAGAGAACTGAAACAATAGACAACAACCTTGAAACAATGGAGACCAATTTACAAGATGAGGCGTCCGCCATTACTGCGACTGAAACCAACACAGAGCCAACTACGACTCCGCCTGTGACGGTAGACCTGACCCTAGAGAAAGAAAATCCGTCAGAAAAAAAATGACACAACTCCCAAATCGCTGGTCACATCGCCCACTTTCCGTAAGGTGTTGGGAGGTCTCGAGAACATCATTTTAACTCCACTTTCAAAAGTTCGCAACTCTACTGGAAAAAACAAAGAGGGAAAGTCACAACATGGAAGCCGTTCTCGGCGCGCGCTGCCAACAGACGACCCCCAAGACAAGTCAACAAGTGAAAAGTGCAACTCGGTACACGAGACCCTGTACACATCCCTAGTGGACGAACTGAACGACTTAAAGTCGCTTGTCTTCAGCAATAAGGTCACGATGGACAATCAAGAGAAGTGTATCAATGACCTGAAGGCTAATGTTCAAAACAGAAAGAAAGAGGTGGAGAAACAGGCTCGACAGATTCAAGATCTGAACACAAAGCTAGAGCGACAACGCGAAATCTCCAAAGATCTGGCCCAAACGATCTCTTCTCAAAAAGCTGACCAGGAAGCTTTACAAGCCCAGCTAACACTACTGTTAAATCAACCTCAATCTGTCAGTACGACGACCAGTCGCGCACACGGCAACTCTCAACAGAACGATTCCAGAATCCAGCGCCTCTACGCGGAAGTGGTTTCTGGCCTAGAACACCCGAACTCTTCTACCGCCGTGCAGACACCGACATCCCCGGACTCTGAGGCCCCATCAACCGCCAATACACAGCCACGTGCCCCGAGAGCCACAAGCAGCGAGGCACCGGTAACTACCGACACCCAGCCACCAGCAACCCCGCCAGCAGTTCCACAAGCAGCGAGGCACCGGTAACTACCGACACCCAGCCACCAGCAACCCCGCCAGCAGTTCCCGGCACACAATCCCCGGTAGCCCCGACAACACAAACATCGGTGAACGCGACGACGCAGGTGAGGGTTCTCGCTGACTCTCTATGGAATGAAGTTGACCCCACGATAATGTTCAAACACAAAAGCTCGACCATAACAAAATCAACCACACTCCGCAAAGCCTCGGAAAACGCTGCCATGTTCCCCGACAAAAACACTGAACTAGTCATCATTCGCGTGGCATCGAACGACATGGATAACACGAAACACCGAACCGACAGCGTCGACATCTGTATTGAACAAACGCACAAATTGATTAACTGTATAAAGAAGTCTTAACCCAACGCAAAGATCGCCCTATCACAAGTCCTACCGAGAGGAACAAACATGCAGTCCACCCTCAACAAAAACATAGCCACCTACAACAACTCCGTCGAACAGTCCTGCCTTGAAGACAACAAACTCATCTACATCAGACACAGACTTCTCTCTCAGGACCGTTCACTATACACACGGGACGCTATCCACCTCAAACATGACGCAGGTGGCGTCAAGTTGATGGTGGCTGATGTTAAGCGCACCTTGAGGCACCACCAGGAAGCCATGGACTCCAGACAGCGCACCAAACCAGCAAGAAGACCGCAGTGGATGCCAAACACTCAGCCCTACATGCGGCCCGGACAACACCCCCCACCCCTCTGGAACACTCCACGGGACCCGTCGCAGATGTACCCGAGGAACCCAGCACGTGCACCAAGCCACCAGGGGACCGACTGGAACCACACACGGGACAAACAGCAGACTGTGGAGAAGCTGTTACATATGCTGACGGACTTCCTGAAGCAGTGAAAGTCAGACAGCATGGTATGCATAGATTGGAAGACTTTGGACAATCTGTGAGTAGTTATACATCCATGGAACTATACAGGTACATAATTTCATATTACCCATAGCTAGTCAACACTATTATGTATGAAAATCACTCTGCTGACAATGTAGCAAGACCACAGGAAGAGTAGCTTCAATGTACTCCATTGTATGCTAATTGTGGATCTTAATAAAGTCAAGTCAAGCCAAGCTCGCCCTTTGTAACACTATTATGACAATTCAGAAGGTTGCTTTGAAATTCGGTTCTTGGAATCCAAGGCGGCCTTAGGCGAAAATGCCAAGACGAAGATCTTGTTTCCCACTTAGCTGATTTTTATTTTATTTGCTTGCAAGAAACCTGGCTTAAGCCAGGGGAAAAGAATTTAGAATAGATTCATTTAGTTTTTATAGAAGTGATAGAAGTGCTAAGAAATCATCCAG
>NC_049987.1:16379413-16386650 GCF_000003815.2 Branchiostoma floridae | reverse complement strand
TGGAGCGAGATTTGTATGTCGGATGTGCCTATTTCTCCCCTGGAAATTCTTCATCTATCAAAATGGAAAACAACCTAGTCTTTGAAACTTTACAAGAAGATATATCAAATTTTTCAAATCAAGGAGACGTATTACTCTTAGGTGATCTACGAGATGCCAGGACAGTATCCCATTAGAAATCTTTTATCCACGACGATTGTTTGAGCCATGAATTTTTAGATGTAAGAGAAGATATACAGGCTAGGTCCAGCTGTGACAAAGGAGTAAACAGATATGGCAACCAACTCCTAGACCTTTGCTCTGCAGCCAACCTCGTGATTTTAAATGGACGGGTACCGGTACCGGGTGATCTAACAGGAAAACTGACATGTCACAAATACAATGGTTCAAGTCTGGTATACTATTATATGGTAAATTCAGAATTCCTCTCCAAAATTCAATATTTAAAAGTAAATGACCTCTCCGTGTTTTCTGACCATTGTTCATTGTCATGTTCCATATCCACAAACTACTCTCCTTATGTGAAACAAGAAAATGCCCCGGCGAACCCATTACCAACAAAATACATATGGGACGAGGATTCTCATGCAAAATTCACTGAAGCACTACTAGCGCCCTCGACATTATCAAACTTATAAAAATTTATGAATAACCCTTTCCCAAATGTGGACAATGCTGTAAAAGAAATTACAAATATTATTACTGATGTGGCCGATAAATCTCTCCGGAAGATTGTTTACAGGAAAAATAAGAAAAAGAAAAGCAAACCATGGTTCACATCATCTTGTTTTTCACTCAAACGTAAAGTAAACCAACTGGCTGCTCAGTTCTCTAGATGTCCATGGAGACTCGACATCCGCCATGCATATTTCTGTAACCTTAAATTATATAAGAAAAAACTAAAAACAGAAAAAAGACTCTTTAAAGAGAGGCAATGGACTAATCTTAGCAAACTTAGCAAAGTAAACCCACAACAATTTTGGAGAGAAATGAAACAGCAACAACTAAATGACACTGATAAACAACAGGAAGATGACAGCATAACTCACGAAGCCTGGAGAACTCACTTTAAAAATCTAAACAATTTAGCGGAAAACGACACATCTGACAAAGACTTTCATCAACATGTAATACAAGAAATGCATCAACTTCTCAATAGAATGAACAATAGGACCACAATAGACCGAAACAATAAGAAACAAACAGACAACATCATCAATAATCTTGAAAACCAAACGGGAAACCCCTTAGATTTCGAAATCACCGAAGAGGAAGTAAAGAATGGCTTACGAAATCTGAAAAACAACAAAGCATGTGGTATTGATTCGATTCTCAATGAGATGCTGAAATATGGAGACACAAAACTTATCCCACCGCTAAAAAAACTATTCAATGTCATCCTTCAGTGCGGCAATTTCCCACAAGTATGGAGTAAAAGCATTTTAGTCCCAATATTTAAAAGCAGCGTCACTTCAAACCCGTCAAATTACAGAGGGATAGCTATTTCCAGCTGCGTTGGAAAACTATTCACATTTATACTAAACAGACGATTGCAGCACTTTCTTGAAAACGAAAACATATTATCTCCTTTTCAGTCCGGCTTCCGAAAAGACTTCAGGACAAGTGATAACATATTTGTTCTAAAAACTCTAATAGATCAACATATATCTGTACCTGGAAGAAAATTATATGGCATTGCCTGTTTTGTGGATTTCAGGAAGGCTTTTGATTCAGTCTGGAGAAATGGGTTATTTTACAAACTTTTATCTTCTGGCATTGGTGGAAAGTTCTTTAGTATGATAAAATCCATGTATTCCAATGTAGAATTCTGTGTAAAAACATCAGAAGGTTTGTCAAATTACTTTAAATCAGCACGTGGAGTACGCCAAGGTTGTAACCTAAGTCCGCTTCTTTTTAATCTTTTTGTAAATGATCTCCCAACTTTATTAACATCACCATCATCCGATCCCGTATTTCTAAAAGATACCCCCATAAGCAGCCTGCTCTGGGCAGACGATCTTGTGCTCCTGTGCAGATCAGAAACAGGACTAAAGGAGTGTCTCAAATGACTAGATAAGTATTGCTCCCTGTGGAAACTATCCATCAACAGGGATAAAACCAAAGTCATGGTTTTCTCTAAAAATGGACGAGCATACAAAAATCAGCGCTCCCCTTTCCAAATACAGGGACAGACCATAAACATCACAGACTCTTATACATATCTTGGAATAGACATAACCCCCTCGGGATCTTTCAATCGTGCTACGAAACAAATCAGATTAAAAGCCCTTCGCGCATCGTTTAAACTTAAATCTCTATTGGCATCTAACTACAATCCGTCTATCTCCCTCTCCCTAGATTTGTTTAACAGCCTAGTCAAGCCTATTTTACTTTATTGTAGTGAGGTAATAGGGACCAATATTCGATGCAGAGACTTTATTCTAAATGGTATAGTAGAGTTTCCAAATGAAAACATTAGGGAGAAAGTCTGCAACATGTTGTCTCCGATTTTGGGATCTAATGTACATGATCTAGTTCTTAAGGTTGCCCGTACTGGGAAGAAATCTGATACAGTAGCATGTCGCCCTGTTCTAGTGCGTTTTAAGAAGTACAAAGATACTTCTTAATCTTCGCGAAGTCATCAACTCGCGAACATGCATGTTCAACATTGTCCCCCTCCCCACACCTTCCGTCCAAAAATCCAGTCTCAACTACGTGTGTACTAGGATAGCAACTTATACCAATGACAAGACTCAATTGATAACAGACCATTTATTCTTTTCAAATCGAAATAAAAGTTAATTCAACATATCAACGATACATGGAGTCATTATTTGTGTAGATATGTGCCACTGGCGAACGGAGAAAAAAATAAACATGTCGGCTTTGTTCAGTAGTACGTGAGTAGTATGTAGTCAGCACGCTGACTATTATTATTCAGGCGCAATCAGGCGCAGGTCAAAGGTCATCGTCCGATGGCAAAATCTAGGGAATTAGGTATTTTCTTAGCTTTGGTCGGGGTAAAATAGGGGTCAAGTCGACAGTTTGACCTACCAAGGTAACTATGACAACCCCTCCCCCCTAAACACCTCCCCCCTATTTCGAGCCATACCCATATTTGACCTGGTTGTAAGTCTTTACGCCGGTATACCTAACCTTTTTCTTTATGTTATCTATGTTTTTTTTTGTTTAACCAAGGATCAGGCCGACATTCTGCCCCAACAAGGTAATTCTTACACCCCCACCCCCAACACCACCCACCCCCGTCTCGTCAGACATGTCCTTACTTGCCCTGGTCGTAAGGCTATACGCCGGGATACCTTACTTTTTTTCTTAATTTTATCTAGTTTTCGTACAGGTTAGTTGCACGTACGATCATATACCATCTATGTGTACATACAGTGAAACATTGCTTTGGAGTAGCTGTACGTGTTGCTCCGGAGTAAAATAAACTGCTCCGGAGTAAAAACACTGCTCCGGAGTAAAATAAAACTGCTCCGGAGTATGCTCCGGAGTAATTATATTTGTTGTAAGTTAGTATATTCGTCATGTACGTACGAACATATGCCATCTATATGTACATGCAGTAAATCATTGCTTTGGAGTAGCTATACGTGTTGCTCCGGAGTAAAAAATACTGCTCCGGAGTATGCTCGGGAGTAAATGAGTAAGTATATTTGCTGTAATAAGTTAGTATATTTGCCATGTACGTACGAACATATACCATCTATATGTACATGCAGTGAAACATTGCTTTTGAGTAGCTATACGTGTTGCTCCGGAGTAAAATCACTGCTCCGGAGTAAGATAAACTGCTCCGGAGTAAAACTGCTCCGGAGTAAAATAAACTGCTCCGGAGTAAAAGAAAACTGCTCCGGAGTATGCTCCGGAGTAAGTGAGTAAGTATATTTGTTGTAAGTTAGTATATTTGTCATGCGTACGAACATATCTATATGTACATGCAGTGAAACATTGCTTTGGAGTAACTATACGTGTTGCTACGGAGTAAAAACACTGCTCCGGAGTAAAAAATACTGCTCCGGAGTATGCTCCGGAGTAAATGAGTAAGTATACTTGTTATAGATAAGCATATTTGTCATGTACGTACGAACATATGCCATCTATATGTACATGCAGTGAAACATTGCTTTGGAGTAACTATACGTGTTGCTCCGGAGTAAAAACACTGCTCCGGAGTAAAAATACTGCTCCGGAGTAAATGAGTAAGTATATTTGTTGTAATAAGTTAGTATATTTGCCATGTACGTACGAACATATACCATCTATATGTACATACAGTGAATCATTGCTTTGGAGTAGCTATACGTGTTGCTCCGGAGTAAAATAAACTGCTCCGGAGTAAAATAAACTGCTCCGGAGTAAAATTAAACTGCTCCGGAGTAAAATAAACTGCTCCGGAGTAAAATAAACTGCTCCGGAGTAAAATAAAACTGCTCCGGAGTATGCTCCGGAGTAAATGGGTAAGTATATTTGTTATAGGTAAGCATATTTGTCACGTACGTACGAACATATACCATCTATGGGTCTACCGAAAGTGCGAAAAGGAACGAAAAGGAACGAAAAGGAACGAAAAGGAACGAAAAGGAACGAAAAGGAACGAAAAGGAACGAAAAGGAACGAAAAGGAACGAAAAGGAACGAAAAGGAACGAAAAGGAACAAAAATGAACGAAGTATGAAGCAAATTCAAATAAAATCGATGGTAATATTAGGAAAAGGTAAACTGTGATCGGCAAATGCATTTTGCGGCTTGTTCCACAAAATTCCTATAGCAATGGTTCAATGGAGGAATGAATATTGATGAGACCTATCTATGCATATCTATGTTCATGTACGTGTTAATGTGGTTATAACATTCCTTAGAATATCCATATTACATTTATATTATAAAATTTCACAAGAAGAAATGGATTATGTTGAGAACGATTGCGCATATTTTATCATAAAAAGCCATGCTATGTGGATATAGTTGTTTAAAAAATGCAATGATAGCAAAGTTACAAGTATATGTATTGCACAATTTGTAAGAACTTGACCTTAGAGAAATATAGGTCGAATGTTCGAACCCAGGGAAGTCGACGATCGGAAGTTCGAGCCCAGCATGTTGGGAATTATTCTTCCTTCCTTTTTTTTCACACTTTCATTAATATCAATTCAACGCCTTAAATTTGTTTTGCAACCAGGACATCTAAACCCGGCATTGGGATTTTTTTATCATCAGCGAGGGCCTGATGTCGGTCGCAAGAGGCAGAAATTTATTTGTATTGAATATGACGGAAAATTGTTGACAGAAATTGTATTTCCCAATATCCTTTGCACAAATTCCTCACGTTGGCACCTTTCTTCCCGCCAAAATGATGAATACTCATTGTACAACTTGATGAAATCTCTTTGGTACAATGTATATATGTCTCTCCTTTTACAGCTTTTCTTTCGTTGTGAACGAGCGAGAAGATTTGTCTCCAGTCTCCAGAAAACCATGTTGTTGGCCCTGTTGAAAGGAGCTGTCATGCTCGTGGGGCAGCAGTTTATTAGCATATCTTTCCTGACCGGATTTCGCGGGTCATTTGCATGCGGCGCTCCCCTCTAGGGAGAATAAAAGCCACCCAAATACAACAACAACGTTACAATCTTGCCTCATCCTGAAAATGTATAATAATCGATATTCATCTACCACCCACTGAATTTTAGTCCTTACTTTCTTATCTCAGTTCCGTTTCTTTGTATTTCGCAGATCTTCAAAGAATAATTTAGCCTACAACAAATACAACAGCCTGAAACAGCGCTGTAAAAATTTGATAATGTCAAATTCTCAGTAAAATAAAACACGTTTCATAGGCTTCTAACGCCCACAGTACCGATTCCCTATATTCTCAGTGATTTTACGTACACTTTGTCTTCCTTTTCGTTCCTTTTCGTTCCTTTTCGTTCCTTTTCGCACTTTCGGTACACCGCCATCTATATGTACATGCAGTGAATCATTGCTTTGGGGTATTGCTCCGGAGTAAAAGAAACTGCTCCGGAGTAAAATAAACTGCTCCGGTGTAAAATAAACTGCTCCGGAGTATGCTCCGGAGTAAATGAGTAAGTATATTTGTTATAGGTAAGCATATTTGTCACGTACGTACGAACACATGTCATTTATATGTACATGCAGGAAATCATTGCTTGTAGTAGCCTTATACGTGTCTGTTATGTAGGCATATATCAACACAACACAAAAGGCACTTGTGTACGGCGATCCTGTTTCTCAACACTTTACTATTACTTGACGGCGATCAAAATTGTATTAAGGAATTCATAACCAACACACATGTCGTCCTATATGTCAAACATGGTATCACATTAGGAAAGAAAAATTGTACTGCAAGCGATATGGCGACCTCACATACTTTCAGGACGAGGTAACCATATTTTTTCATCAATGTCTGTTCTGGCACCCAGTTCTTGCTGTGTACAATCTCATTACTGTAACGAGGCAATGCAGCGAACTCTATTAGATAGAACTTTTTGCCAGCGCGCTTCTTCTGTTTGATGACACGTTGAGGAACATCGCCTGGCTGGTGAGGTAGTGCGATGGACCAGTCTCGATAGAGTGTCCATTCCTCCTCGTCACCGCTGTGGTAACCGCTGTCGTAGCCGGTACATTCACTTTCATCAGATGAAACCGTCCCGGAGGACACATCTGTCCCTGTATCACTCTCGGAACCACTTTGGTCGCTGTCGGTTTCTTCTGTGGAGTCTCCCTGCTCGGAGCCCATCACAGATTCGGCGTCTGAGACGCTTTCTTCATCTTGTGACGCCGTCGAATCCCCATCTTCGGAACCAACCGTATCCGTGTCGTGTTCAGACGACACGTCGGAGTCGTCGAAAACATCGCGCTCCCGGTAAGAGCCCGTCTCGGCATCAACGACGACTTCTCCCGAGGCAACACCTGACTTGTCTCGGTGTTTACTTTCAAGATGACGCTCGAGGTTGAACGCACGATCAAATTCCCGATCACAAATTTTGCAGACGTGAGGCATACTTTTTTGTTCGGTGGACAGAATGAAAATGATTAGATATTGATGTGCACACATATATTTGTCGCGCATTTAGGTTTTTAGGGATCGTACGTTTTACATCCTGTATACACCCTGTATGCATCTACGTTTCAGACATGACAACTATACTTCAATACCGCAAATGTAGAACAAAAAGATGAATCAAGAAGATATC
>NC_049987.1:16377954-16378855 GCF_000003815.2 Branchiostoma floridae | reverse complement strand
TCGTTACAGTAATGAGATTGTACACAGCAAGAACTGGGTCTCAGAACAGACATTGATGAAAAAATATGGTTACCTCGTCCTGAAGTAATGTGAGGTCGCCATATCGCCTGCAGTACAGCTTTTCTTTCCTAATGTCATACCATGTTTGACATACAGGATCGGACGAGATGTACATTGGTTATGAATTCCTTGGTACATTTTTATAGACGTCAAGTGATAGTAAAGTCTTAAGAAACAGGATCACCGTACACTCCTGTCTTTTGTATTGTTGTGTTGATATATGCCTAGTACATAACAGGCACGTACATGGCAAATACGTATGCGTTACTTAACACGAATATACTTACTCACTTACTCCGGAGCAGTTTTTTTTTTTTTTTTTACTCCGGAGCAAAACGTATAGCTACTCCAAAGCAATGTTTCACTGCATGTACATATAGATGGTATATGTTCGTACGTACATGACAAATATACATACTTACAACAAATATACTTAGACAAATATACATACTTACAACGAATATACTTACTCACTTACTCCGGAGCATACTCCGGAGTAGTTTTCTTTTACTCCGGAGCAGTTTATTTTACTCCGGAGCAGTTTTCTTTTACTCCGGAGCAGTTTTTTTTTACTCCGGAGCAACACGTATTGTTACTCCAAAGCAATGTTTCACTGCATGTACATATAGATGGTATATGTTCGTACGTACATGACAAATATACATACTTACAACAAATATACTTACTCACTTACTCCGGAGCATACTCCGGAGTAGTTTTATTTTACTCCGGAGCAGTTTATTTTACTCCGGAGCAGTTTTCTTTTACTCCGGAGCAGTGTTTTTACTCCGGAGCAACACGTATAGTTACTCCAAAGCAATGTTTCACTGCATGCACATAT
>NC_049987.1:16376282-16377161 GCF_000003815.2 Branchiostoma floridae | reverse complement strand
ATATCAGCAGGCGATGACCTTTGACCTGCGCCTGCTTGCGCGTGAATAATATTAGTCAGCGTGTCGCTACTATACTACTTGTGTTTCATCTTTTCAAACACTTTGTCCATAGAAGAGAGAGAAGAGAATTGAACGTGAGAAAACGTACCCCACTCCGTGATAGTGCACGTCTAAATCCGGCTGGTTGAAGTACAAGGTAACCAGGTCAAGGTCGTCACGTGACAGCCACGTGATCACTGTGTCCACTCGCTCCTTCCTTCGTAGAAAAAAGAAATATGGGAATAAGAATTTTTAGCAGAACTTTTACCGCAATTTTCGACCATCATAGTACTTAACCTTTAGTATCCGATGTAACACAATTCAAACTGCTGCATTTAGCCCATATGGGTAGGGACATGCAAATAAAGATCATCATTATGCAATTTACCAACTAATATTTAACTTTCATGCAAATATGAGTATATGGCGCCAAATGATAGTCACTCAGGCAAATTCATCAACATGACAGAGAAAGCTGTTGGATGTCCCTGCGTTGAAGGATGACATACCAGTCCTCCATTGTGTTTGTTGTCGTCGCCATGGGAACGATCTTGTCAGCGCGCATCCCTTTGATGGCCACACTCCCCCCGGGAAAGAAGCACGTGCCCACCCGTTTGCCTTGTCTCTTGGCCGTTATCCAGATGGGCTCTGCCCCTGCATCCATCCACCTGCTATTGGTCAGACTGTCCGGCCAATCAATGCGCTCCCCCGTAGTGACGTCATAGCAGACGTTGTGGATCACCCCATGGCTTTCAGGGTATTGTCCTTAAATGGTAAAAAAAGCGATGAAATTTGTGAAAGCCGTGCAACAGCAGAGCGAAGTTTTATCTACAAAAAATA
>NC_049987.1:16352700-16374859 GCF_000003815.2 Branchiostoma floridae | reverse complement strand
GGCGCTTTTTTCGGTTCCGAAGGGTTCGCTTAGCGGTTAGCGGTTATCCCCCAGGTGAGCCTTCATTCGTATGTAGAAAAGTTACAAAGTAATTCTGGGTACTCAAATCACTTTTTACATTTTGCCCACGGGTTTTACTATGATACTCAAGTGTTGAAAGTAACGCACATTTTGTTTGAAATTTCGGAAGTCCGATCGTAAGGGGTCGCTTTTTTGCGGTTACCGAAGGGTTCGCTTAGCGGTTAGCGGTTATCCCCCAGGTGAGCTTTCATTCGTATGTAGAAAAGTTACAAAGTAATTTAGGGTACTCAAATCACTTTTTACCTTTTGCCCACGGGTTTTACTATGATATTCAAGTGTTGAAAGTAACGCACATTATGTTTGAAATTTCGGAAGTCCGATCGTAAGGGGTCGCTTTTTTGCGGTTACCGAAGGGTTCGCTTAACGGTTATCGGTTATCCCCCAGGTGAGCCTTCATTCGTATGTAGAAAAGTATGTATTGTTAAAAAGGTTGCATAGCAAGGAATCGAAAGGTGCAAACCGCAAAATTTTCGGATACTTCCTTCTCGAGATATTCTTGACTATACGGGCTCTGTTTAGGCGCAACCGCTAGCCCCTTCTTCTAAACACCGCCGGTCACGACATGGCACCGGGTAGGGGGTGACTTAATGGCGCGACTGTAGCTTAGACTTTAAGTTCCGGCCCGGCAAACTTTGTATGGTTGGAAAGGTTGCACAGCAAGGAATCGACAGGTGCAAACCGCAAAATTTTCGAATACTTCCTTCTCGAGATATTCTTGACTATACGGGCTCTGTTTAGGCGCAACCGCTAGCCCCTTCTTCTAAACACCGCCGGTCACGGCACCGGATGGGGGGTGACTTAATGGCGCGACTGTAGCTTAGACTTTAAGTTCCGGCCCGGCAAACTTGGTATGGTTGGAAAGGTTGCATAGCAAACAATCGAAAGGTGCAAACCGCAAAATTTTCGGATACTTCCTTCTCGAGATATTCTTGACTATACGGGCTCTGTTTAGGCGCAACCGCTAGCCCCTTCTTCTAAACACCGCCGGTCACGGCATGGCACCGGGTAGGGGGTGACTTAATGGCGCGACTGTAGCTTAGACTTTAAGTTCCGGCCCGGTAAACTTGGTATGGTTGGAAAGGTTGCATAGCAAGGAATCGAAAGGTGCAAACCGCAAAATTTTCGGATACTTCCTTCTCGAGATATTTTTGACTATACGGGCTCTGTTTAGGCGCAACCGCTAGCCCCTTCTTCTAAACACCGCCGGTCACGGCACCGGGTGGGGCGTGACTTAATGGCGCGACTGTAGCTTAGACTTTAACTTCCGGCCCGGCAAACTTGGTATGGTTGGAAAGGTTGCATAGCAAACAATCGAAAGGTGCAAACCGCAAAATTTTCGGATACTTCCTTCTCGAGATATTCTTGACTATACGGGCTCTGTTTAGGCGCAACCGCTAGCCCCTTCTTCTAAACACCGCCGGTCACGGCATGGCACCGGGTAGGTGGTGACTTAATGGCGCGACTGTAGCTTAGACTTTAAGTTCCGGCCAGTAGTATATAGTCAGCACGCTGACTATCATTATTCAGGCGGTGCAAGGTGGTGCAGGTCAAAGGTCACACGCTGACTATCATTATTCAGGCGGTGCAGGTCAAAGGTCAGATATTATTTATTCAGGCGCAGGTCAGAGGTCAGATATAATTTATTCAGGCGCAGGTCAGGGGTCAGATATAATTTATTCAGGCGCAGGTCAGGGGTCAGATATCATTTATTCAAGCGCTGGTCATGGGTCAGAGGTCACATATCATTAATTCAGGTGGAGCAGGTCAGGGGTCAGATATCAAATATTCAGGCGGAGAAAGGTAACTATGACAACCGCCACGCCCCCAAATGAACCTCCCCCTCCCCATTTGTAAAAGACATGTCCTTATTTGGCCTGGTTCTAAGTCTCTATCGTATAAGATAAAGATGACAATGACCGTTTGATTTTTTCCGTTCTTTTATTCTGTACTTTCAAAAGTCAGCATCCAGCGTGAACTTCTGCTGTTCAGAGGAGGACATAACCCCCATCTTCTGGTACTCTCCCACCTTTTTCTCAAAGAAGTTGGTCTTTCCCTCCAGAGAAATGTTCTCCATGAAGTCAAAGGGGTTCTCGCTGTTGTAAAGCTTACTGCACATGAGTTCGCCCAGCAGCCTATCCGCGACAAACTCGATGTACTGTTTCATCAGGTCTTGATTCATCCCAATCAGCCTCACGGGAAGAGCTTCCGTCAGGAACTCTTGCTCAATCTTAACAGCATCGTCAATAATCTGGTGAATGCGCTCCTCACTAGGCTTATTGATCAGATAGCTGACCATAAGACAGGCAAAGTCGGCGTGTAGACCCTCGTCTCTACTGATCAGCTCATTAGAGAAAGTCAGCCCCGGCATAAGTCCTCTTTTCCTTAACCAGAAAATTGCTGCGAAGGCCCCGGAGAAAAATATCCCTTCCACAGCGGCAAACGCAACCACACGATCCCCAAAAGTGCTTTTCTCGTCTCCGGTCCACTTTAGAGCCCAGTCAGCCTTCTTCTTTACACAAGGTATGGTCTCAATGGCACTGAACAGATGCTCTCTTTCATGCGGATCCTTCACGTAGGTGTCGATTAAGAGGCTGTACATTTCAGAATGGATGTTCTCAATGGCAATCTGGAAGCCATAGAAGCACCTCACCTCAGGCACCTGCACCTCTTTGGTGAATCTCTCAACCAGATTTTCATTCACGATACCGTCACTAGCTGCAAAGAATGCCAGGACGTGTTTGATGAAGTGTTTTTCGTTGTCATTCAGACTCTCCCAATGCTCTAAGTCCTTAGAGATGTCAACTTCCTCCGTTGTCCAGAATGATGCTACGGCCTTCTTGTACATGCGCCAGATGTCGTGGTACTGGATGGGAAAAATGACGAAGCGTCTGGAGTTTTCACGCAGTAGGGGCTCACACTGCTTCTCTCGGTCTACAGAGACCTTAAGTACGGACAGCTGGTTAGACTTCGGTGGCTGCGCTGGAAGCATCTTGCGGCGGTTCTGTTAGCAGAACGAAACGTTCGAGAGGAAGACCTTTTATCTTGTCTGTCACCATATATTTGCATATTTACATTTGCATCAGACGAGTCGGTACTCTGATTGGTCCAGATATACGGAGTTTAGGGGATATGTAATTCCTTAGCTCAAGTCGGGGTGAAACAGAGGTCAGGCTGAACTTTTGACCCACCAAGGTAACTATGACAACCCGTCCTATTGTTCCCCGCTGGCCGCGGAACCTAGTTGCCCGCGCTGTCGCCGCTGAACAACGCCAGATGGCCCCATTGTTCTTGTGTGGGTAGGAAACAATAGACACACGGCTGGCTTGGACAGACCTAACGGTAACCTTCAAGGAGAGGTCGTACAGAGAAATACAGTGACCACCCTGCATGTTGTACCAATTAAGGAGCTTTTATCAGTAAGCGCTGGCCGGACACTGCGTTTGCCGTACATACATGGTCAGCCCTAACTTTTTGGAACCGAGGAGGTAAGGAAGAAACGCAAAACCTTTATCAACAACTTGAAAAGGGTTCTTGGCCAAACGTTACGTGGGCTAAAGTGCGCCCGTTTTCAAATGCAAATCGGCCTCTGGCCCCTAGTTGACCTCGCTGGCCCGGCCCTTGGTGGCCGCGCTGAGGAACGCCAGATGGCCCATTGTTCTTCGCTGCCAGCAAGGAGGTTGAAAGAGGGAAAGGAGTCGGCTCATAATTTGTCCCTTTTCAACCATCTTCGACTCACTTGTGAAAAAAACATTAACATTGGGGTGCGAATTGGTCTTGATTTACATACACCCAGCCGACTATCGGCATTGTTTTCATTGTTCACTCTATTATAAATGACAACAGCATGAATGATGGCCGGGCAACAAGAACAATAGAGTAACTTTGGGGAAGATTTTCAAAAGTTGAGAGTTGTAGATAGAAGAACAGCAACAACGCTCTTTGCTTTATTATTATATTATAAAGATGCCGATAGCACGGAAATCAAGCAAGCCCCAAGACGGAGGATCTCCGACGCACGACAGGCTTGAAACTTGCAGTCAAACAAGCGGGACTGTTGCATTATGTTTTCAAGCCTACGAATACGGTGGCTGGCTAAATGAGATGGAAGGAATCATGATAAAGTCTGTGATAAAAACATCCGAGAAAAATTATTAACTCTTTCTTGAAAATAATTCAAAAATAAGAATTTATCTAGAGGCATGTTGTCCAGCTTGTCGAGAAAACTAGCCTCTCAAAATTCGCCTCGCAAGGAGATTTATTTGATGCCCCAACTTCACCCTTTGCACCAGACCATCCATGGAGACCTTATCAAGCTCAACTTTGATACAGAAAAAGAAGGCTAAGACCCCAGGAAAAATCGTAAGTGCCCACCGCCAAAAAATACATGAATGGAACGACAAAGACCTGTATAATACGTAAAAACCTCAAGTTTATTTTGGAAAAGTGCTATATGTTTGTAATAAGAACATAAATCTATACATATTTCTCCATATTTCTAAGGCCAAAAAAATGACATAAGTCCAAAGAAATGGCTGTAAACAAACCCATGTTCGTCGTAGAAAGGAAAACAAACTATCGCCATGATCGCCATGTTGTTTTCTTTCGAATGCCGATTTCTGCGCAGCTCTACTGCGCAATCCAAATAAGGAAATTGTCGGAAACCGAAGGGGCTTCGACTTCTAATCGGGCCGGCCTCGGTCCCTGCCGCTGCCCTGACGTCATGACTGGCTCATTATGCGGCTTTTATGGGGAGTCAAACATGGTTACAAAGGACTGCCGCCGGCCACCCTGAACAATGGGACACAGCAGGGTTTAACAGGGCAAAACAAAGGCCGCGGCAAGGTGCTAATTATGAGCCGACTCCTTTCCCTCTTTCAACCTCCTTGCTGCCAGCAAACAATAGACGGATTGGTCACCGCGGCTTTGTGTGCACATGGCTTGGAACAGAAGCAATTCTGCCACTTGGAGTCAGGCCCGTGCGGAGTCAGGCCGTACAGTGAGCGTCCCACACGTTCTGAGCAGCTACAAGACAACAGAGAACGGTGCTGTCTGGACACTGCGTTGTACGTACATACATGGCCAGCCCTAACTCATAGGAACGGAGGAGGCAAGAAGGAAACGAAAAAAAACTTTATTAACAATTTGAACAGGGTTCTTGGCCAAACATTACGTGGGCTGAAGTGGGCCCGTTTTCAAATGCAAATTGGCCTCTGGAGTCGTCGCCCCTGCTTGGTGTACACACGGCTGGGAACAGAACCAACTCTGCCGCTTGGAGAGGGCCGTGCGGACAAATACAGTTACCACCACACGCGTGCTGAGCCGACAAGACAACTGTGAATTAAGCGCTGGCCGGACACAACGTTATCGGACATACATGGCCAGCCCTAACTCCTGGGAATCGAGGAGGTAAGAAGAAAACGAAAAACCTTTATTAACAAGCTGAACAGGGTTCTTGGCCAAACGTTACGTGGGCTGAAGTGGGCCCGTTTTGAAATGCAAATTGGCCTCTAGCCCAAAGTTGACCCTGCTGCTGAAGAACGCCAGATGGCCCATTGTTATTCGCCGCCAGGAGACAATAGACGGAGTCGTCGCCCAAGCAAGTTGTCCTGCCTGCCGGCTTCGTTCCGCCTCGCCGACTGGATGTGGGCGGAAGTGGCCCGTTTTGTTATGCAAATGACCATCTGCTCTACGTGAACGGACATACCCTTATTTGGATTTTTCATCATAAAAAGGCCACGGCCGAGGTACCGGGCGGTAGTTACCAGCCTGGGGTCACCCTGAACTGTGCTCCGATTCTGTCGTGGCACCTACTTGAATGACCGCAGTACCGCTACAGACGGATCGTCTCTTTCTTTCGGTAAGTGGAAAAACTTCTCCGCTACCAAAACAAGTATTACCCACCGACAACAACGGTTGTTCGTTTACAAAAGAGCACCGATACAATAGAAGCCCTTTCTTTGTTTGTCATGGAATACTGATGAGTGTGCGGTCGTCGCTAACAGAAGCACTGGAGTATTGTACAAATTCAGCTTTTCAAACAAAGATTTGTATGTTCTTTCAGAACCCACCAATGATCAAGAGTACAGTCTACTAGTCATGGCGTTTACTTGTGATACATGCGGAAAAACCTTTGCCCAAAAACGAAGTCTCACCCGTCACCAAAAGTCGCACGACACCACGACCTACCTCTGCGAGATCTGCGACAAAACCTATAACCGTCTCGACAGTTTTAGGCGTCATCAAAAGCAGCACGACCCGACCGCACCCACGCACGAGTGCGATTTTTGCGGCAAAAAGTTTCCTAGACGGGATAACCTACTGCAACATCGGCGGCTGCACGATAAACCCAAGCCGGCCCCCACGTTCTGGTGCCGGCCGTGTAACGTGGCGTTTGACACGGCCCATGCCCTGCAGGCGCACCGAGAAGCTGCACACCCCGTGGCGTCTACCTCCCGTCCACGGAAAAGGGTTTCCTCCGCAGACGGGGCCGGGCCCAAAGCGAAACGACGCCACATCCAACCCGCAGGAGACGACGACGCATTTCCTTTTGAGGAAGATCCGGAGGACGTATCGGAAGAGCTGATTCCCCAGCACGAAGACGGGGCCGTTCAGAATCTGTACCGGCAGAAATGGTCTATGATCAGGACGCAGTTCAAGCGGGGACAAAACATCCAGGACACGTACAACTTTCGACTGGAGTCCGAAAATCCTAGCGATCTGGCCGACAACGTATGGGCCATCTTTGGCGACCAGCAAACCGTCTTTAAGATCAACCTATCGTTCGGGTTCATCCTCCAGGACGGGGAAACGGGGGCACTGCGATATTTTTACCCATGTGAAAATAATAACGGCTTTTTACCAGAACCTGTCCAAGTGGAAAACGAGGATGGTATCCGACGGTTCCTGGACAAGATCGAAGAGGTCGATCACATGGAGAAGGCGCGACAGGAGCGCCCCAACAGTAAGTCCGTCCTTCAGAAGATGGTGAACGTCATGTTTTACGTGAACAAAATCAAGGACCACCCGATCGGTGCCGCCGGGACGCTGACAGACTACATCAGGAACAGCAGGTCCATCATCGCCCTACTTAGCGGACCGCACGGCCCGTACACGGACAAGCTCTGCTTTTTCCGGTGCCTGGCACTCCATCGGCAATGCGATCGCACCAAACTGGAAAGGACGACCAAGAGCCTCTTCAACGAGTACCTGACGTGGGTGGGTAAGACGCCCAGGCAGTTCAAAGGCGTGTCCCTCAAGCACCTGGAGGACATAGAGAAATTGTTTGAGGTCGACGTGTACGTCTATGCTCTACAGCCCAATCGCGATGAAGACGCCGAAGATGACGATTTCTTTGCGGAGTTGGTGAGACGTCCCCTGTCTACGCACAACAACACGATGTACCTGAATCTCTGCGAGCAACATTACAGTTACATTAAAGATTTTAAGACTTACGCCAAGTCGTACGCGTGTCCGCAATGCGGAAAGAGGTGGACGCGCCGCGGCAATTGCGAAGCCCACATTCGCACGTGCGACGGTAAGGTGACCAAGGTGTATCCGGGGGGCGCCTACCATCTACCGCAGACCATCTTTGAAAAGCTGCAGGACGAAGGGATCGTCGTCCCCGAAGAAGATCGTTACTATCCCTACCGCGCCTGCTTCGATATAGAATGTCTTCTAAAACCACTGACTGATCAAAAGACGGACAAGATGACGTGGGAGGCGGCGCACGAACTATTGAGCGTGAGCGTCTGCTCAAACGTCCCTGAATACACCGACCCAGAATGTTTCGTGTCCGAAGGCGACCCGACAAAAGTGGCTGAAGACTTGTTGAATTTCCTGCAGCAAATCAGTCGTAAAGCGTACTCCCTTCTGTCGGAAAAGTTCCTCTCGGTGTCGCTCAAGATGGGAGAAATTCGGCAAAGGGATTTGGAAAAAGAGGAAGAAGAAGAAGAGGAAACAGAAGGAGAATCCCCGCAAGACAAGGTAAAGCGAAAAGAAAAGCGCATGAAAGAACATTACATGACAAAAATGATGGAGGAACTGAGCAAGTACATGAGTCAGCTGGTGGTCCTTAGTTTCAACGGCGGGAAGTATGACCTGAACGCCATCAAAAAAGTGTTCCTCCCGCTGCTGTTGCGATCGACCAGCAAACTCCGACCCATCAAGAAGAACAACACGTACATGTCCATTGAAACGGACGACCTGAAATTCCTGGATCTCATCAATTATGTGGCTCCGGGCTTCTCCTACTCTATCCTGCTGAAGGCGTACGGATGCCAGGAGACCAAGGGATTCTTCCCGTACGAATGGATGGACAGCTTGGACAAGTTAGATGACACGCAGCTACCACCACGAGCCGCCTTCCATAGCAACCTGCGACAGTCCGACATCTCGGAGGAGGATTATCTGTACTGTCAGCGGGTGTGGGAAGAGCAGGGCATGACGACGATGAGGGACTTTCTAATATGGTACAACAACAAGGACGTTAGCCCCATGGTGGAAGCCGTGCAGAAGATGACAGAGTTCTACCAGGACAAGGGTATAGACATGTTTAAGGACGGTATTAGCGTCCCGGGTCTGACACTTAAGTACCTCTTCATGAACCTGCCGCACGATACTTACTTTACTCTTCCAGACAATGAGGAGGTGTACAGATTGTATAAAGACAACATAGTGGGGGGACCCAGCATCATCTTTCATAGGTACCACGAGAAGGGCAAGACCTACATCAGGGCCGACGAGATGACATTGTCGGGCAGGGAACCGAAACCTTGTCAAAAGGTCATTGGCTACGACGCGAATGCGTTATATTTGTGGGCCCTGATGCAGGACATGCCCTCCGGCCATTACATTCGGCGGCGGGAAGACACGGGGTTCGAAAGAGAATATTCTACACCTCAGTGGGGACGAATGGCCGTCGACTGGTTAGACTGGCTGGCCCAAGAGCGGAACCTCGTCATTCGCCACAAATTCAATAGCACAGAGAAGCGCATCGGTTCACGTCGAATTCCGGTGGACGGTTTCTGTTCCGACACCGGGGAAATCTTTCAGTTTCACGGTTGCTATTGGCACGGTCACCGCTGTCCCTTGACCAAAGGCCAATTCTTCAACGATCGTCGCGGCAAGTCTTTCGCGACTTTGCGGGCGGAAACGGCCCAAATTACCGAGTACCTGCGGGTGTGTGGGTATACGGTCATCGAGATGAGGGAGTGTCAGTGGAGAAACTTGGTAAGAGCCGACGTCCGATTGGCGTCTTTCTTGGAAGGCCGCAAGACTCCCACCGAACATCTTCCCGACATGACCGGTGAACGCGTCCTCCAGGCTGTTCGCTCGAAGGAGTTGTTTGGAGCGGTGGAATGCGACATCGAGGTCCCCGCGGATCTCAAGTCGCGCTTCGCCGAAATGCCTCCGATATTTAAGAACGTCGAGATCTCCATCGACGACATTGGCGAGCACATGAAGGAGTACGCCGAGAAGCATCGCATTATGTCCAAACCCAGGCGATCGCTCATCGGTAGTATGTTCGGTCAAAAGATCCTCTTGGCTTCGCCCTTGCTCAACTGGTATCTCGACCACGGCTTGAAGGTCACTCGCATCTACCAGGTGATGGAGTACAGACCCAAACCCAGTTTTAAAGCTTTCGGAGATGCCGTTAGCGATGCGAGACGTAAAGGTGACGAGGACAAAACCAAGAAGATCATCGCCGACACCATGAAGCTGATCGGTAATTCTGGCTACGGCAAGACGGTCACCAACAAAGAAAAACAAACAGACGTCGAGTATTGCCAAGACGTCGTGACCGCCACTCGAAAGATCAACACTTCGCGGTTTCGGCATCTGATCGTGGTCAACGACGACAATTTCTTTGAAATTGAGTCGGCGAAGCGCACCATCAAGTTTAACCTTCCCATGCAAATTGGCTTCTTCGTATACCAATATGCCAAATTACGTATGCTTGCCTTTTACTACGACTTCATGTTAAAGTTCGTGGACGTGTCCGATTTCCAGTACTGTGAAATGGACACGGACTCTGCTTATATCGCCATCTCGGCGGACAAGCTGGAGGACGTGATCAAACCGGACATGCGGGAGTCGTACAACCGCGAGAAATCTGACTGGTTCCCCCGGACAGACACCAAACAGAACGCGGCTTACGACAAGCGCACTCCCGGGTTGTTCAAGGAAGAATGGTCCGGGAGCGGTATAGTCGGCCTGTGCAGTAAAACGTATTACTGTTTCGGCGGAGATGAAGCGAATGAGGACAAGTTCAGTTGCAAAGGGGTGAGCAAACGGTGTAACGTCATCAACCACCTCAAGTACCTGAACGTCTTGCAGACCAAGAAAAGCGGGCAGGGCATCAACAAAGGGTTTCGCGTGCACGACAACGAAATACACACGTACACGCAAACCCGTGATGCCTTTTCGTACTTTTATCCTAAACGAAAGGTAAAGAATGACCGGGTCACCACTCTCCCTCTCGATATTTAGAGCGGCTATTGTGTCATATATTGCGCATAGATGTATATTGTAAATCAATCGTGTGATGATGACATGCTGCTGCCATGACTCGCCTCTGTAGTAGATAGATAAATAGTGCTGCTGGGCAGAGTTGACGTCATTTGCGGGTATGGATGCGAGAATACACCATCCATGTCGGATGGTTCTAGCGGGCTGTTCTGGGTCTGGGAAATCTTTTTTTGCTCAAAAACTACTGACGACGGGAGCCAGTTGGATTGATCCCGGTCCCTTTCAACACGTGGTGTGGTGTTATTCGGAGTTTCAGGACAAGCTGCACCGCGAGCTGACTTCGAAACTTGGTTCAAAAGTTCAATTCGTAGAAGGCCTTCCCAACAATTGGAATGACGTCATTAAGCCGTCATGCCGAAACGCGCTCGTGATTGATGATCTCATGATTGAGTCGGCCAAGGACACGGATCAACGGGTTACGAAATTGTTTACCCGAGCCAGCCGTCATCGTGACTTGTCGGTGATTTTTCTCGTTCAGAATTTGTTCTTTCAAGGCCTGAGAACCATTTCTCTAAACTCCAGTTACATCGTCCTGTTCAAATCGCCAAGGGATCAAAGCATGATCACCACGTTAGCTCGGCAAATGTACCCGGGACACAGTAAATTTCTTCGAGAGTGTTACGAGGACGCCGTGAATAAGACGACGTACGGACATCTCTTCCTTGACCTCCATCCCGAAACGCCCCAGGACCTGCGCGTGAGAACCAACATGCTGACGCCACAACCCCAAGTGTACCTGAGAAAGTGATAAAACGTTCCGTTCGTCCACACCGCGGTCTCATTTTGCCGAAGATGTCGAAGAGGTTACATCGTCACGCCGATTGTCTCCGGGTGTTGAGCAAGGCCAACCCGAAATTGCGAAAAGCCATCCTGTCGTCCGCCCCTAACGATCTCTTGAAATCGATTTGTGACTGCACGCACAACGTCTTGAAGGGCAACGTTCGTCTCACACCTGCCCAGAAGAAAGGTCTGGCTCGGCACAAAGCTACTCTGCGTCAGCTTGGCGATAAGAAGGTTCCCCTGACCAAGAAAAGGCAGACGTTGATCCAGAAGGGTGGGTTCCTGTCTCTTCTACTCAGTCCTATTATTTCTGCAATTAGCTCCTTATTTGGAGGTGGACGGAAGTAACGTCGCTCTGTCGTCATGGAACATAGCAGAAAGATGGCACTCGTGCCGCAAGAATTACTCTCAACGATTCAGGCTAAGCAACAAGAACAGACGTCTCCCCTGGTCAAGACCGCCGTTACCTTGGACGAGGAAATGAAGTCGGTGATGGAACGGCCCGATCTTCCGGACGACGAGAAAGCTACCTTGTACCAACAACTCTTGCAGCGTTATCTGACGTACAGAGATAAGCGTCACACAGAGCCAGTCACGGTGAGGGTGTTGTCCTCACCTACTACCGTCACCAACACCGCTACCACAGACAGCAACACGGATGGAAAGTCTCCCAGCTCCCCCGCATCCAGTGGTAAAGAAGACCAGAGCATACTGGAGGCCTTTCCCAAGACCATGAAAGCTCGCGCACGACAGATGCTCAACGTCATCAAACACAAAGGCGGAGACATCATCGGTTATAACGATCAGGGACAGTTGCTCTACAACAAACAAGTGGTCCCAGGTTCAAATGTGTCCGACTTGATTAGAGACGCGATGCAAAAGAGACAAGGGTTCAATCCCACCGGCTGGCAATCTTTTGCCAGGGGACTGGCACGCATCAATGCGCCGGAAGCCGCTATCAGGCACCCGACCCGGCTATCCGTGATCCAACGTCACAAGAGCCGCACCGCCCGTGGTGAAGATCTTTCTGACGGAGAGAGCGAAGACGTCATCCCAACACCCCAACCCAAGCGACGTCGTGTTGTCGCTCAAAGGCTCCCAGGGAAGAAGCGGAAAGTTGGCAGTGCAGGCACTACTCCGTCTACCAAACGGAGCTTCTCTGAAATGTCGTGGACTTAACAGCGTTAACAAATAAAGTTTCCCGTGATTCAGACACGGGTCTAGATATAGAATGCGTTTCCATTTATTTGTTTCTGCGAGTGTATGTGTATGATTGTGTGTATGATTGTGTGTGCGATTGTGTGTGAGCGTTCACAATTAAAGTTTCCCGTGATGCGGACACGGGCTTAGATATAGAATGGTTTTCCGTTTATTTGTTTCTGTGAGTGTATGTGTACGATTGTGTGTGAGCGTTCACAATTAAAGTTTCCCGTGATGCGGACACGGGCCTAGATATAGACTGGGTTTACATTTATTCGTTTCTGCGAGTGTATGTGTGTGATTGTGTGTGTGATTGTGTGTGCGATTGTGTGTGAGCGTTCACAATTAAAGTTTCCCGTGATGCGGACACGGGCCTAGATGTAGACTGTGTTTACATTTATTTGTTTCTGCGAGTGTATGTGTATGATTGTGTGTGCGATTGTGTGTGCGGAAAAAGAGAACACGTTATGACCGATATACGTTTTCATGATATTTATTCATAACAACCTTCTACAGTCAATACTACACTCTAAAAGCTATATCATATGGTATACGGTTAACCATGCATACGTTAGTCGTTTAACGCTCGATCAAAGTCTTCAAGGGTTCTCGCTATCTGTCGCATGACAAGCTCAATGTCGACCACGGGAGCATCTATATCAAAATGCCGCTCTATAAACTCCGCTACGGATACATCGTTCAGTTCTAAGTCACTGCTAAACATATCGACTATGCTAGTCATTGGAATATTTCTGCATCTGTGCAAGAGGTAGAACAGGCAGTGATGCCCACAAGTGGTAGACAGTCTAGCTTGTATCTGGCGCTGGTTACGAATCCACGGAAGGCGCGTATTTCCCCGCAAAAATCTTAATATAGGGCGGGGATACAGACTAGGGGCACGGCCATAAGAATCAAAGAATTCGCCCCGTCCTTCCTCGTCAAAATAGATGGCCAGCCAATGCTGCCCGGGCTTATTGCTTGGGTCAGTATTAACGACGTAAGCGCTCGGATAGACCCGTACATGCCTCGGAAGCCGATCTGAAGCAAAGACTCCGCGGAGGTGAGGTGCCGTGTTCTTGTCGCTCCGTAAGACGGCGTACATCTGTCTCGTGTCCATCTCTAGTTGCTGTAGTCAAAGCTGATGTTTCTCTGCCTGTCAATCTCCAGGAGATTGTCGAATTCAGCGAGGACCACCGCCACCACTGTTTGATCTAAAGCCTGTGCAAAATGCAGCTCCAGGCGAAGGTTTCCCTGTCTGATTATGTTAAAATGGTCCCCACCGAGGCCGCAGAGGTCAGGACTTAGGTCGTAACACCACACCGTGAAGCCCTTGTCGTAGTCACTTCTCGCGATCTGGTTCCCGCTGTCTTGCCCTTGCTTGCCTGTCGTTCCAAACAAGTTCATGTACGATCTGACGAACTGTCCCTCGGCAAAGTTGGGTGTCAGCGCTTTGTGAGGCACCTCCTGCCCATTGACGCAGAGACTGATGTAGTTCAAGTTAAAGTGTTGAAAGTTAAAGGGGTTGGTACCGAACGACCCCTGGAAGGCTGCGTTGTCCACCAGAGCGATCGCCACGCGTTTGGGGACCTGTCCCAGGAACAGATTGTCGCTCGACACTGAATGGTTACCACGGGGAATTGTAAAAGGTTTTAACTGAACTCTCTTAAGGGCATACTTGGCCGTCTGCTTGTTGAGTTGACTTTCGATGGACAGCTGATAGGTGGGTAACAGGTTGACCTTTCTCAGAAAGACGGCAGCCTCCGTGATGACAATTTTGAACTGATCCCCAGGCGACATCAGACAGAATTGATGTTTCGATCGGTGCAGCTTGATTTTAACGTCGACTTTGCTGAGCAAAAAGCGATCTTGATGAAACAGATCGACGTGTAGGGGTCCTATGAGGTCCACTTCGCGACTGTTGCGGGTCATGTTGGCACGCTTCACCAATCCTTCGTTCGCCACTGCGCCCTGATCTGTTGGGTAGGGGTCGACCAAGTGAAGTCGTCCCGGCGTGTCTTGATAGAAAAGTTCGGATGTCAGCTGCGATTGCTTTGCTTCAGACCCATAGTTTAGCAGCGTCTCCAGGTAAGCACGATATGGATAGCAATTAGTGGAATCCGTTATGTCCTTGCCAGCGACCGTGACTGTGACTTGCGAGAAGAGCGATTGAAGAAACAGGTTTACCGGGCCTACCTTGGCGTTGTCCGGCAGGTCGTTGCCGTTAGGGAGAACGATCTTGGCTTTCACGTACAATTTCGTCTGGGAAAGGTCCGTAAATTCCTCCCCCGCTCCAGGAATGTCAAATTCTATCGGGGAAGACTCGGCGAGACTGGCCACCGGATGATACTCTACCCATCTACCGTCCGTTATGGTCGTCTGAGTTGGCGGTACCTCAAACAGATCCAATTCTGATTTGGTGCAGGAACACGACAGGGGATGAATGTGGGCCATGACGTTTAGATCTTGACTAGTTGAAGATATCGGGAGAGGTACGTCCGCGCTGTGCACCGACTCTCTTGCGACTGACTGCACGAGGTCTCGTTCCACGTTTTAATGGCTTCTTTCCTCTGCCCGCCCCTCGTCCTTTGTTTTGCCCCACCGGTGCAGGCGGTGCACGCACCCTGGCTCTTTTCTGCCCAGACATCAGACGTTGTCCAAACTCGCCGGCTCTACGTTTGGCAGCTCGTTTGACCCCTTGACCATTCAAGACATCATGAGCTAAATCCATACCGCTCCTTAGAGCCTGTCTTCCCACATTTTGGGCCCCTCGTTTCAGTAGGGGTACGGCGGATCTGAGCAAACCGCGAAAGATCCCTCCCAACCCGTAACCACGCTGCATAGACCGTCCGTAATACACCGGCAACTGTCCTCCTCGCTGTCCCGTCATATCTAGGAAAAGTAGGAAGACCGCCTCTGTCTGAAGTGAAGTGTTACGATCACTCGCCCTTGCACAAATGGCACGGGTTCGCCGAGGTCGTTCCTTATATCGATTTCAATCGTCTCGAATCGTTTCCTGGCTAGTGGTATGTAGTGAGGCGTGGGGATAGGGTGATCGACGATGTCCCCGTCTTGTCCCTCGATTTTGACGATTCTCAGCAGAGGGACCTTCTGTCCGCCCACCGGACGATGCTGCACGACATCCCCGTACACGTACAAGGAGTGAAAGCCCAGGTTAGGGTCGGCTGGACGTGGTGCCTGTACCCAGCTACCGTATATGGCACCTTTTACTCCCCATCCCAGTTTTTCGGCCAATGACCCCGTCAGATAAGTCTTCATTGTCGTCGAATTTTGCGCCATGGGAGGCAGGACCATGGTCACTCTTTTCGTGATGCTGTCATAAGCAAACATGTCGTGTTGCTTGAAGAGGCTAGGGTAACGTATGGAAGCGGCTTCGTTGAGGCTTTTCAAGAGATGCAAAACGTCCTTGTAGTGCCCCGCGGAGATTTTGACGATCTCGTATTCCCGACCACTCCCTTCATCTTTTTCGTCCACCATGTAATACACCAACGTGTTTTCGCCTTCCCGAACGTTCAGCCAGCTGTGAGGATATTGTATCTCAACGAGACCCACCTCCCACTCTCCCGACAGTTCTACGGGCTGAGCCAGTTTGGTCCGATAATTCGTGACCGTGTTTTCTTGAAAGACGTCCATACTTCCGTCGCTGGGGAGAGTGACGTAAAACGAATTGGCCATGGCGAGGTACGTCTGAGCAATGCCCGATGTGCGGGCGTGCATCGGTATTTATCATATGGGCACCATGTCCTCTTCTCTCACCCAGCTATTAAACTTGGCCGGATATCCTTTCCATTTCACAAAGAACTCCTTCTTTTTGCCTCGCCTTCTCGTGTCCAGGATGTCCTCTACTTGATAGACGTCGTCGTCTTGTTTCGTAACTTTCTGCAACTCCTTTTCGTAAAACGTCCCTCTCAAAACTTCTCCGTCGTAATCTCTTACGCGATAAACGGGAGGACGGCGGGCAATTTGTTCGGAGACGACAAAGATCTCTGTGGTCCAATTGGGCGTATAGCCCTTTTCCAGGCGCAGTTTAGATTTACTGATTCGAACCGAATCTCCGACTCGAAATTTAAACGACGGCGATTGTTTTCTCCCTTTCCGCGGTTTCGAGATGTCACCTTCTCCGTACAGGGTATGCCACACGAGCCCCTCGTTCTTCTCGTTCACTTCGATGGGAGCCATTTTGATGCTGCGGTGGTAGGAGCGGTTGTAGGACCAAACCAGGTCGCTCAGGACGTCGATGTATCGGTGCGTGTTCTTTGCAGTGAAATATTTCCACATTCTCGTCTTTAGCGTACGATTGAACCTTTCCACCACACTGGCTTTGGTTTCCACACTAAACGTCGTAAAGAATTTGATCCCTTCCTTCTTCAATAGAGACTGGACGTGTCGATTGAGAAACTCCGTACCTTGATCAGTTTGCAGGCACCTGGGCTTTTGCTCGTCCTCGGCTAGGATGGTTTGAAAGGCTTTCGCCAAGGTGGGGCCCGTCTTGTCTTTGATGGGAACGACCCACGCGTATTTTGAAAATACGTCTATGCAGGTCAGGAGATAGCGATACCCGTCATTATGCCGAGAGAGGGATGACATATCGGCGAGATCAGCCTGCCACTGGTCGTGTATTCCTCCGGTTATCACTCGATTCCTTTGAAAACGTCGTCTGATGGGTTTGTGCAAGGTGTGGGTGTCTTGAGAACGCAACCACGCTTCTACTTGTTTTCGGGTGACTCCGTACTTGTCTCGCACAGCTCGATGGAGCCGTCCCACTCCACCGTACCCTGCAGGATGTCTGGGGTCGTAGTAAACCCTGTGGAGGACGTCGTGCCATTCCTCGGCAGCATTGGTGGGGTAGGGCTTGCTTCCCCCTCTCGCCTTCCTTCTCCTCCTCCTTCCGGGATTCTTGGAAACCATCCCAAACCACGAAAGAACATAAATATTCGGCCTCCCATACACATGCACGCGCAATGAACGCGGTCCACTATCTCACAAAAGAGCTCGCCCAAGAACGCGATGTCGGGAAGACAACCCATGCGTGTTATTTGTGCCTCTCCAACTCTGAGACTGACTGTTTAGTTAGAACGCTAGCCCTTTTATACAGATACACCTACCTCTTTTGTGCACATGCGCCTCTCTCTCTCTCTCACACACACGCTTATTCAACGAACCTACAATAGCAATAACATGACACACACACGCACTTCAATGAGATCTTTGCCCATGTTTGTATCACAGGAAGTTTATTTTCGTGACAAATCACAGGTTCACTATTTTTTCAGGACTTTGCTGGTCAGCGATTTCTGCTCGAGGACGGTTTTCAGGACGGCATCGATCTTGTCTGCCTGTTCCTCCAGGGCATCCCACTGCTGCGTTGATAGGTTGAGCCCTTTCTTGCTCGGGAGGAGTTTGCCTTGATCCGCCTTCGGTCTGAAAAACTCTCGTAGACTCACGACCGCTTCCCCTCTGAACAGCTCCACGACGGCATATCGTTGGTTTCCGAGGTCGAATCGGCTGGGTGGGAACGTGCTCCCGTTGTACTTGTAGGATATGTGCATGGCTGAAAACCCGCAAGCCAGGAGCGCTGACGACACGCTGCTCATGTTGCGTTTGAGAGCGAGCCATTGCTCTGGGGCTAGAGCCAGCCCTTGTTTACCGGGCTTCCACACGTCTTTCTCGGGACAAGGTCGATAGAACCTCCGCACATTCACTAGCGGCATCCCCTTGAAACAGCCGACTGTAACAAATACGTCTTCGCCAATAGAGAACCTGGCTTCAACTCCGTCGTTGATAACCTCCGATGTCGGGGGTCGTTTAACGGTCGGTGCTGGCTTGGTGGCGGGCCAAGTGTCTGGTACGTCTCCAGTTGGCGGCGTCCGGGCTCCGTCATGACGGGGTGATGTCTGCGTCGCTGTGTCCGCCTGTGGAGGTTTAGAGAGCCCGGCGTACGCGGGTAGTGTCCTCCAATATTGGAGATCTTTCGGATAAATCACTGAGTCGTCCATGGCTCGTCGGGTTCTTGGTCGTCAGCGAGGCGGCGGAGATCCGTAGGTGCGCTAGCTCGCGGCGGGTCTGCCTTTATGAGGACCTCTTGTCCTGCCCCAACCAATTAGCGCGCAGCTCATCATCTCATGCAAATCAGCCATACACCGAGCGCTGACCAACCAGCGTACCGTTCGTGGGCGTGTTTTAACATGTTCGGGCGTGTTCAGTGCAAAAATTTACGTCACGATGATGCAAACGTGTGCAGTGAGAAGCCAACAGAGACACTGTACAACCGACGGGTACTTGTCGTGCCGCCGACGGACAAGCGATCCGTCCCATCCACGTTGGTGTAACAACCAGTTACCCACATAGTCGCAAATCAACGTTGCTAACTCGGCGTCGGTACTTCCTTCATACCGTTCGTGCGAGTTGACACATACGTCCACGGCGAAAGACATTGCGGTAACGAGTCGACCCCAGTGTAATCGTTCCTCTTGCAGTACTTTTTCGAGTACCCTTTTCAGCCCATCCCTCGCGTTGGGTACGTTATCCATGAAATTGTCTATAATCTTTTCATATTCCTGGTCCGCCGATATCATATCCACCCATTGTATCACTTTTACGTACGCCACCGAATTGGGGTGTCTGTAGTCAGGAAACAAGCCTGGGGCTTTGTGATATAGTAACTGACGAAAGACGTCTGTTGTTTGTGCTTTCAGCGCATCCATTAAAGACTGATCTCAGTAGATTTAACCGGTTGATTGACTTAGAGACTGAGAATCAGGCCAAATAAGGACATGGCTTTCATAATTGGGGAGGGGGAGGTTCATTTGGGGGCTTGGCGGTTGTCATAGTTACCTTTCTCCGCCTGAATATTTGATATCTGACCCCTGACCTGCTCCACCTGAATTAATGATGTGACCTCTGACCCATGACCAGCGCTTGAATAAATGATATCTGACCCCTGACCTGCGCCTGAATAAATTATATCTGACCCCTGACCTGCGCCTGAATAAATTATATCTGACCTCTGACCTGCGCCTGAATAAATAATATCTGACCTTTGACCTGCACCGCCTGAATAATGATAGTCAGCGTGTGACCTTTGACCTGCACCACCTTGCACCGCCTGAATAATGATAGTCAGCGTGCTGACTATATACTACTACTCCGGCCCGGCAAACTTGGTATGGTTGAAAAGGTTGCACAGCAAGGAATCGAAAGGTGCAAACCGCAAAATTTTCGGATACTTCCTTCTCGAGATATTCTTGACTATACGGGCTCTGTTTAGGCGCAACCGCTAGCCCCTTCTTCTAAACACCGCCGGTCACGGCACCGGGTGGGGCGTGACTTAATGGCGCGACTGTAGCTTAGACTTTAAGTTCCGGCCCGGCAAACATGGTATGATTGGAAAGGTTGCACAGCAAGGAATCGAAAGGTGCAAACCGCAAAATTTTCGGATACTTCCTTCTCGAGATATTCTTGACTATACGGGCTCTGTTTAGGCGCAACCGCTAGCCCCTTCTTCTAAACACCGCCGGTCACGGCATGGCACCGGGTAGGGGGTGACTTAATGGCGCGACTGTAGCTTAGACTTTAAGTTCCGGCCCGGCAAACTTGGTATGGTTGGAAAGGTTGCACAGCAAGGAATCGAAAGGTGCAAACCGCAAAATTTTCGAAAACTTCCTTCTCGAGATATTCTTGACTATACGGGCTCTGTTTAGGCGCAACCGCTAGCCCCTTCTTCTAAACACCGCCGGTCACGGCACCGGATGGGGGGTGACTTAATGGCGCGAATGTAGCTTGGACTTTAAGTTCCGGCCCGGCAAACTTGGTATGGTTGGAAAGGTTGCATAGCAAACAATGGAAAGGTGCAAACCGCAAAATTTTCGGATACTTCCTTCTCGAGTTATTCTTGACTATACGGGCTCTGTTTAGGCGCAACCGCTAGCCCCTTCTTCTAAACACCGCCGGTCACGGCATGGCACCGGGTAGGGGGTGACTTAATGGCGCGACTGTAGCTTAGACTTTAAGTTCCGGCCCGGCAAACTTGGTATGGTTGGAAAGGTTGCATAGCAAGGAATCGAAAGGTGCAAACCGCAAAATTTTCGGATACTTCCTTCTCGAGATATTTTTGACTATACGGGCTCTGTTTAGGCGCAACCGCTAGCCCCTTCTTCTAAACACCGCCGGTCACGGCACCGGGTGGGGCGTGACTTAATGGCGCGACTGTAGCTTAGACTTTAACTTCCGGCCCGGCAAACTTGGTATGGTTGGAAAGGTTGCATAGCAAGGAATCGAAAGGTGCAAACCGCAAAATTTTCGAATACTTCCTTCTCGAGATATTCTTGACTATACGGGCTCTGTTTAGGCGCAACCGCTAGCCCCTTCTTCTAAACACCGCCGGTCACGGAACCCAGGTAGGGGGTGACTTAATGGCGCGACTGTAGCTTAGACTTTAAGTTCCGGCCCGGCAAACTTGGTATGGTTGGAAAGGTTGCATAGCATGGAATCGAAAGGTGCAAACCGCAAAATTTTCGAATACTTCCTTCTCGAGATATTCTTGACTATACGGGCTCTGTTTAGGCGCAACCGCTAGCCCCTTCTTCTAAACACCGCCGGTCACGGCATGGCACCGGGTGGGGGGTGACTTAATGGCGCGAATGTAGCTTAGACTTTAAGTTCCGGCCCGGCAAACTTGGTATGGTTGGAAAAGTTGCACAGCAAGGAATCGAAAGGTGCAAACCGCAAAATATTCGGATACTTCCTTCTTGAGATATTCTTGACTATACGGGATCTGTTTAGGCGCAACCGCTAGCGCCTTCTTCTAAACACCGCCGGTCACGGCACCGGCTGGGGGGTGACTTAATGGCGCGACTGTAGCTTAGACTTTAACTTCCGGCCCGGCAAACTTGGTATGGTTGGAAAGGTTGCATAGCAAGGAATCGAAAGGTGCAAACCGCAAAATTTTCGAATACTTCCTTCTCGAGATATTCTTGACTATACGGGATCTGTTTAGGCGCAACCGCTAGCCCCTTCTTCTAAACACAGCCGGTCACGGAACCCGGGTAGAGGGTGACTTAATGGCGCGACTGTAGCTTAGACTTTAAGTTCCGGCCCGGCAAACTTGGTATGGTTGGAAAGGTTGCATAGCAAACAATCGAAAGGTGCAAACCGCAAAATTTTCGGATACTTCCTTCTCGAGATATTCTTGACTATACGGGCTCTGTTTAGGCGCAACCGCTAGCCCCTTCTTCTAAACACCGCCGGTCACGGCATGGCACCGGGTAGGTGGTGACTTAATGGCGCGACTGTAGCTTAGACTTTAAGTTCCGGCCCGGCAAACTTGGTATGGTTGGAAAGGTTGCATAGCAAGGAATCGAAAGGTGCAAACCGCAAAATTTTCGAATACTTCCTTCTCGAGATATTCTTGACTATACGGGATCTGTTTAGGCGCAACCGCTAGCCCCTTCTTCTAAACACCGCCGGTCACGGCATGGCACCGGGTAGGGGGTGACTTAATGGCGCGACTGTAGCTTAGACTTTAAGTTCCGGCCCGGCAAACTTGGTATGGTTG
>NC_049987.1:16344489-16350516 GCF_000003815.2 Branchiostoma floridae | reverse complement strand
TTTGGCAACACATATTTTGTTTTTACTTCATTTCCAATTGGGAGTCATTGGTTCGATTGATTTGATTTCGTATGCGACATGAGGTGGTGCTACAAGGCAATGTTAATAGAACGCGGCGAAGGGCGACGTATGCGTTTACCTCGCATTTGCTTATCTGAGGTAAATACCACACGATAGAGACCCCTTGTGGGGTAGAGAAATATATCGAGCCCGTTGTAGGGCAACAGATCAATGACATATTGTTTGGAAAACACAAAAAGCGTACACGAGCTATAATGGAGTAGTTGTATACACCTAAGTAGTTTTATCGCTCTGGTTAATTTGTGTGCAATAGAAGTTGTAAATCATCGTTACTCATTATTAAAGATTGAAGGTTGATTGCGTCCACTTTGTCCGGCAATATAATTGGCGTGTCCTTATTGTACTGGTTCACCGGCGCCTATTTTCAATAAGTCTTAAAACAGCAAACCAATAAGTTTCGTCGTATAAGTGACTGACACATTGTTCAAACTAAGGTACATCACTGAGGAAATAAGAAGGAGATCATTGACTCAAGCCTTTGGGTCAATGAGGAAGTACCAATGTTCAACACTCTGTCCGACTCTGTCCGTTAAGTGTCTTTGCTATCAACGTCTTACATAGGTTCGACAATGCCCTTAATTAAGTCAAGTAATGTGACTCTGCTCTTTACCTCCAATGCACCTAAAAATCCTTCCCTATCCAGCCTGCGCATAAACTCAAACTTTAATTAACGTCAATTTGACATGTGGTAAGTGATTGAACGTACAAGATAGTGGCAGCACAAATGAATTTAGGCTTCGGTTCTGTTCTTTAAGAATACTTGTGAGCTTATCTGGTGTGATGTAATGTCTGTTGGCAAAAGTATGTGGGTGAATTGGCCTTTACTGTACTTAAATAACCCACTGTTCAACCTGCAATAAACCTTATCTAATGGCACAATCTATACACATTACTGAAGTGTGCATATGGTCGGGGCCATGTTGTCTCGGAGGGCACGAAAAAGCTGATTAGGTAAATAGTAACTTATAAAAGTCAAAGGGACATGACCTTTGTCTGACCCTCTCCTGTGGTTGTTATACTAAGAACAAGGCGCCCCGCAAATGTCTCAATATTTTCTAAGGCATCGCTTTCCTTAGAGCATCTTAGAGACTGAATACAATGTGCACCCGACAAGTTATTTGTACACGTCGAGCTTATAACTAAGCAAACGCGCCTTGGCTACAGATCTGGACGATCACCTAAAAGTAGTATATAGTCAGCAGGATCACTAATATTATTCTGGCGGTGCAAGGTGGTGCAGGTCAGAGGTCATCGCCTGCCGATATCATTTATTCAGGAGCAGGTTAGAGGTCAGATATAATTTATTCAGTAGCAGGTCAGAGGTCATGTTATGACGGCAAAATCTAGGGGAATAGGTATGTTGTTAGATCTGGTCGGGGTGAAATAGGGGTCAGGCCGCCCTTTTGATAGACCCCCCCTGTCCCCAAATGAACCTCCCCTCCCCAATCGTGAAAGACATGCCCTTATTTGGCCTGGTTCTAAGTCTCTAAGTCAATCAACCGGTTAAATCTACTGAAATCAGTCTTTAATGGATGCGCTGAAAGCACAAACAACAGACGTCTTTCGTCAGTTACTATATCACAAACCCCATCCTCTGTGAAAAGTCAAGCGTCTAAAACTCTTCGGACGCCGTCCATGGGCGTCCAAAGGCGTCTGAGAGCGTTTAAGCCCGTTTCAAACCGTCTGCAAGCGTCAGATGCCGTCGGAAACGGCCGCTGACAAATCGTGAGCGTCCGGGCCGTCCTGTCAGTTTTTATGTTGAACGCCCGGACGGCTGAAAGACAGGTACATTGCCGTCTGAGACGGCCACTGGTGGGGCTATAAAATACTTAGTCACCCGACGCCGGCAGACGGCTTTCGTCTGTCCTTATTCCCAACGGGAAACATGACGTTTTTACCTTCTGCACATGCGCCAATTTCAGCGGGTGATTTCGAATTTCAGACCGTTATACACTTCGGCCGTTGCAGGACATATTTTCAGTAGGTGACTATTTCTGTGGATTTTCTTGTCCGTTTGTTAAATTTTGCTCACTTTTGGAGCATGGACTTAACGTATAGAAGTAGCAGCATGTTTCTACGACATTGTGTTGAGGTTGGGTTTACGGCGAATTGACTGTATTCGTTATTCATACTACAAAAGAATGTACAATAACTTTATTTGTCGTACGCCAAGGGGATAAATTATCCTACTTGAAACAACAAACGTTGGACAGCAGAAATCACAGATGTCGTCAAAAGAAGCAGCGTCCTTCCGTTAGTTGACTGTCGATACTAGGCAGGCGCCGGTAAGTGAACTGTTATTTTTATTTTTATACGCCATGTTGCAAAGTTTACCGACGACTTGTTACGATACCCTCCCCACATACGCAAAGAATTGATAAAATTTACGATGTTGTTTTGATGCCAACAAAATAAAAAGACTTATGAACACCTTGTGGAATACGTGAAAAAATTATCTGTTGTTCAGATTAAGAATGATAATGCTGTTAAAATGTAGATTTAGACAACAGAAAATGATAAGATACCTACCTATTTGCCGTCGTCAATCAAGTCTAACGGCCTTCCCAACTACGGTGACCGGGTGAGGAACTTATGAACCGGAGGAATTTGTTTCGCTACCGCGAAATAAAAATGACATATGGACATTGTAGAAAATGTATTGTCTATATAAAACTCCATTGAAATACTCTCCAGTGTTTAATTAATACTGGTGTATTTAAAACCTACGATAGAGAATTACAAAACGTCCTGCATCCACCCTTCATGTTATGCCACGTGGGCTCGTCCACCATGATTGATTAAATTTGCTACATGATGTGTCGGCACGCGGCTCAAAGGGGCCGGCTCAAAGAGCCGCAGACACGATTGAAGGTCGGATTGAATTTCATACATGTAAAACAAAGTTATAAAGGCCGCTGAGTATATCTGAATTGAAGTTTTGTTCAAGTTGCGTTTGATTTTAGCTAAAACCTGACGGCCCGGTCGTGGGTGGTCTTTAACACTCCGCTGACTGCTTATTTGTTTGTCCCAAGAGGCCATAAAATTAGACGGCATCGACGTCAGAAACGGCGTCCGGACAGCCGTCTACGCCTGTACAAAATGTTGCCCCTACCCGTACTCTCTACCTGATTATTAAACTTCACTGGGTCTTGAGGGAGAAGAGTTTGCTAGAAGAGTTTGGCCCAGATGTTGACCTTAGCATTGATTGATTCTCTTGGCCATTTTAAATTTTATTCCATTTTCTGTCGAATTTTACGATTCATAACCCATGATCCATTGAGGCTACCGCACGTCCATGCAGCCTGGATTACGTCATCGATGCCATCCCAATTGGCGTCCGGCCCGTCCCAGCAGCCTGGATTACACCGTCTAAGCCAACGTCGCAATCGGCGTCCGGTCCGTCCGCGGAGACGTCTGTTCCCAGCGGGGGGCCCGCCCGACGGACGCGGGAGCGTCTGGGTGCCCGCTTTCAGACGCCGTTTCGGACGGCCCCGACGTCCACCTGGACGCGTCTAATGTGCCAATCTAGACGCGTCCAAGCGTTTTTATGCCGTCCGGACCGTCTTGGGCGTTTCGTTAAACGATCAAAATGCCGTCTAAAGCCGTCTGCCGTCTGCGTCCCAATAATCTGAGACGCCTCCGGACGGGCTAGGGTCGCGCGTCTGAAACGGCGTTTCACCGTTTGAAACGCTTTAATTTTCCCGCATAGTCGCAAATCAACGTTGCTAACTCGGTCGAGATGGCGTCGGTATTTTTGTCATACCGTTCGTGCGAGTTGACACAATTACGTTCCTCTTGCAGTACTTTTTCGAGCACCGTTTTCAGTCCATCTCTCGCGTTAGGTACGTTATCCACGAAATTGTCTATAATCTTTTCATATTCCTCGTCCGCCGAGATCGTATCCACCCATTGTATTACTTTTACGTACGCCACCGAACTGGGGCGTCGCCGGTTTTCGGGAAACAAGTCTGGGGCTTTGTGATATAGTAACTGACGAAAGACGTCTGTTGTTTGTGCTTTCAGCGCATCCATTAAAGACTGATCTCAGTAGATTTAACCGGTTGATTGACTTAGAGACTTAGAACCAGGCCAAATAAGGGCATGTCTTTCACGATTGGGGAGGGGAGGTTCATTTGGGGACAGGGGGGGGGGGTCTATCAAAAGGGCGGCCTGACCCCTATTTCACCCCGACCAGATCTAACAACATACCTATTCCCCTAGATTTTGCCGTCATAACATGACCTCTGACCTGCTACTGAATAAATTATATCTGACCTCTAACCTGCTCCTGAATAAATGATATCGGCAGGCGATGACCTCTGACCTGCACCACCTTGCACCGCCAGAATAATATTAGTGATCCTGCTGACTATATACTACTCCTAAACGTCGGTTTAAAAATATTTGGTTGTTTTAAGATAACTTTCATCCAGTGACTTTCCACTTCGACAGCTCTCTTGCCTCACCCTCTCTGTGACCGAAAATTGACCAGAGCGCACAGTGTGCGCGGTGGGATCGCCTCGGTCCCCATGTGAGCACCATGGTTGCCATCAACTTGGTAACTACTTTCAACCGGTACAAAACAACCGCCTGCGAGCGTCAAAGATGCCGATCCAAAGATAAGCCCAGGGTGAGCCCGAAAAAAAGAGTCCGCAACGAACGCAGTGAGTGCCAAATAACGCACAAGGAGCGCAATGAGCGACGAGGAGCACTCAACGGGCTGAGCCATCGATCTCTCAAAGACCGCTCAAGCGTCACAGCGATAGCTTGTCATGGTCTCAATAGTATTATTCATCAAGAATACTAAAAGTATTTTTGGTGAATTTTGTTTCCTTTAAATCATACTTTTGTGTCACGAATCATTTCCTTATTAAACTCATGGTTAATAAAAACTTAACAATTACACGCACATTTCTTTCATTCAGTACTGTTCAGGTGTGTTGGTAGGGTGTGATGAAAGCTGGAAATGATTAGATTTTAGCCCCCTACCGGCTTTCCTTAGTACTGCAGCGCAACTTCCGGTTTTGCTATCTCGTGTTCTGAACAAGCTATGGTCACGATTTTTTGGTGTTAGATAGCTCTTGTGCTCAGGAATAAGTGACATAAGTTTGGGCCCCCTAGCGTCTAGTTGGGATAGCAGGGGCATTTTTGTCAAAAACTTCTGAAAACGATAACTCAAGAAGGGAACAACGGATTTTGTTGGTTTTTGGTATGTAGGTACCTTAGACAATGTTGTACAATGAGATACTTATTATGCAAAATTAATGAGAATATTCTATCATAGCAGTTTGTTCTATGTATCACTTGTCCCGGACGTGATCTGGTCTTGACATTGAAGTGGTAGATAGCTTGCAGTGTCGTGACAAAGTGGAGCAAGTTTCAGCCCCCTAAAATTTAATTTCGGAACTGCAGAGCGTTTTTGTCAAGACATTCCAAAGAGGATAACTGCAGAAAGGATTGACTGATTGGTATCATATTAGGCATGCAGGTACCTTGGGCAAAGATGTTCATAATGATATGCATGTTATGCAAATGATGACTTAATTTGCATAATTGATGAGGAAATTGTATAATTCTATTGTTTTTGACAACTGGACTTCAATAAATGTTACACATGTTAATTATGACAGGTGGAATGTTAGCAGATATTAGATAAATGAGGAACTTATTTGCTTAATTTATTGAAAAATTGCAAAACCTCTTTTAAATGATGAGATTTTTATTCCGAAAATAGTTTCATCAGGTTGGTAGAATATAGGATAAGGGAGAAATTCTTTGTACACAACCAGTGGGTACTTACATAGCTTACGTTTCGATGTCTCTCAGACACCTTCGTCAGAGCTTCTAACTGGAGTTCTGCTTCTCACCGCTATATGTAGCCGATGTAGGTGGCGCTTTTGCGGTGAGAAAACAATCCCAAACGTGGCTTAGTTTGTATCCCCCCTC
>NC_049987.1:16334747-16344389 GCF_000003815.2 Branchiostoma floridae | reverse complement strand
GGGGGTTGACATGTTGATCCAGCTGGGGATTGTTTTCTCACTGCAAAAGCGCCACCTACATCGGCTACTTATAGCGGTGAGAAGCAGAACTCCAGTTAGAAGCTCTGACGAAGGTGTCTGAGAGACATCGAAACGTAAGCTATGTAAGTACCCACTGGTTGTGTACAAAGAAAGAATTTCTCCCTTATCCGAGATTTTTATTATTGTGACATGTGTATGTTACTCAATGATGAACAACACCATGCATAAATTATGTTAATGTTTTTGTTGATTGCATAAAATTTACAAAAGCTCTAAATATTCATGGAGGTATGAGGTCGCCGAACTCTAGATTTGTATGTATGTTTGTTTGTATGTATGTAGAAGACCAGCATAACTCGAGAACGCCAGGATGGATTGTATTGATATTCGGTATGTAGGTAGGTCTTGGTGAGACCTAAAAATTAATAGATTTTAGGCCCCCAAGCGGCCTGTGATGGTACTGCAGCGGAACTTCCTGGTTTGATATCTCGAGTTCTAGACATGCTTAGGCTACCAATTTTGAGTGGTGGACAGCTCTTGATGCCAAGAGTAAGTGGTATAGGTCTGGGCCCCCTGCAGGGCAGGTTTAGTGTCAGAATTTTGAAAGGGCATAACTCAAGAAGGGATTGACGGATTGTCATGATTTTTGGTATGTAGATAGCTTTCGTGATGCTTCATATGATTACATATAATTTATGCCAATTAGAATCTAATTTGCATAATTAATGAGGAAATCGTCTAAATACGCTCTGTTCCATTATAGTTCCATTGCAACATGGAACATTTGTAACTAAGAAAGATAAGAATATTGGTAGATATATATATATATATATATTATGCAAAATAAAGACCTAACCTGCATAATTAATGAGAAAATGCTATAATGTCGTTGTGGTAAATGATGGGAACTTCATACTTGTAGAATTTGGAAGTTATGTACAGGTGAACATCGTTGAACATTGATTATGTACATTAGGTCATCATTTGAATAAATCATCAGAAAATTTATTGGACTATAAGAAACGCTTGAATCTTTCAACCACGTGTGACGACTGTGCAGGAAACTGCGGATGTAAATCAAACTAGAGTTCGGCGACCTCATACCTCTATGAATATTTAGAGCTTTTGTTAATTTCATGCAAATGACTTAACATTAACATGATTTATGCATGGTGTTGTTCATCATTGAATAACGTACAGTACACGTCACAAGTAAAATTCCCAATTCAGATCATTAATCATTAAGTTGGTTTGCAATTTTAGCATAATTTATGCAAATAAGTTCCTCATTTGTATATTTGATATCTGCATATGTTCCACCGATTATAATTAACAAGTGTTACATTTATCGAAGTCTAGTTATTGCAAACAATGGAATTATACAATTTCCTCATTAATTATGTAAATTAAGTCCTCATTTGCATAAAATGAATATCATTATGAACATCTTTGCCCAAGCTACCTGCATACCTAAAATGCAGGCAATCCGTCGGTCCTTTCTGCAGTTATCCTCTTTGGAGTGTCTTGACAAAAACGCTCCTGCAGTTCCACAATTGAATGTTAGGGGACTGAAACTTGCCCCTCTTTGTCATGACGCTAAAAGCTATCTACCACCTAAATGTCACGACCATATCACGTCCGGGACAAGAGATACATTGAAAAAACTGCTATGATAGATTATTCTCATTAATTATGCAAATGTACTCCTATTTTGCATAATTAGTATTTTATCTTGTACAACATTGTCTAAGGTACCTACATATAAAAAAATCATAAAAATCCGTTATTCCCTTCTGGAGTTATCGTCTTCAGAAGTTTTTGACAAAAATGCCCCTGCTATCCCAAACCCGGACGCTAGGGGGCCCAAACTTATGTCATTTCTTTCTGAGCACAAGAGCTATCTAACATCCCAAAATCGTGACCATAGAACACCGAGATAGCAAACCCGGGAGTTGCGCTGCAGTACCAAGGGAAGCCACTAGGGAGCCCAAAATCTAATCATTTCCAGCTTTCATCACACACTACCAACACACCAAGTATGAAACCAAGTCACCCTGCCGTTCTTGAGTTATCTTGTTTACAAACACACAGACACACAGACAGACAGACAAACGCTGGGTAAAATATAACCTCCATGACATTTCATGGAGGTAATTAACGTATAGTTTTAGATTAAGTCCAATAAAACATATTGATTGATGGATTCTGTTGTCGTATACGTTCACTACTCATCTTACTCATCTTCAGTAAGCATATCTTTCATTAACAAGCTGTCGAATAATAATCATCGTAAATGGTTTGGACCAAGCGAGTCATTGAAAGTTTGAAGTGCGCGAAGTGTTGCCTTCAGTTGGAAGTGTGGCCCGATCAATTTTTCACTTCATGCTTTCTCCGTGAGAGGTACATACCGCATGCAACCAAAGGGGTGGAGCCAAGAGATAAACATTAGCTTGGCTCTACTCGCTGTGCCCTTTGCTTCCATCAGATGCCTGTGGCACGTAAGCAAGATGTCGCGCCTGTATCTGCTGAGCGTGATTCTGGCACTGGCAGGGCAAAGTCTCGGTGAGTATATCTTACCATCAGTATAGATTTGTCTAAATAGTTTTGTGCTTCATTGTCAGTGTCTACTTGATGTCTGGAAAGTCTAATCTAGAAGCTTCGTCACATAAATCGACACGCACAAGTCCTGTTCTCTATTCGCCCAAGACCCCTTTCCCCCGAACTTAGAGAGTCAGAGCATTTAGTTGACATGTTTATTATGACTTTTTCAGTGCCGTTATTAGGAAGCATTAAACTTCAAGTGAATGTTGTGAGCAAGCCTTGGCAACAATAACATGTATGGTGGCTTTACCTGGTTGTTATGCTCTGACCACTTTGCCATGTAGAGACCGGCAATATTTTGGTGACGGCCGGTTACTTCTTGCGTTTTGGCACAGGTATGACTATATGATGATTGTGATTACTGTAAAGATTTGTTCTATCTTTCAAAGTTCCTGTATAGACTAGAAAAGAACGCTGTCTTCAACCGATAATAAGTCAATTGAAATTTGATTCGAAGACGTACAAATCACGAATCCTCTCGGTAATTCAGTGTCATGAAACCGACAATAATTTTAAACTCGTCCATCGCAGCTGCTTGTCCGACTGGTTATGTAGAGGTGCAGGGTAAGTGCCTGAAGTTCTCTACCGACAGCAAATCGCACGCGGACGCCAGGGCAACATGCCAGGCCGATGGGGGCACGTCTCGTCGTGGTCAAGTCGGCCGCAATGGACGCTTACCTTGGGGACACCATCAAAAACAGCCACAATGACAACACCTGGATCGGCTTGGACGACATCAACAGTCCAACCGTGAGCAAATAAAACTTGAATTCTATATACAAGATTTAAGGATATTGATACATCAACCTTTTTGCGTGCGTAAGGACCCTTAAGATCATGCTGAACCAGAATGCAATTTTGCACTCTATATCATGATAAAAGGTAAGATGGGATGTTCAATGTCTTGGTAAATACTGTACTTCCTCAGTGTGTTTGAAATCTGTGCTGAGATCAAGGAAAAACTGCATCCAATCAATTGATATATCCTAGCCTAGAATTTGACATCTGATCTGATTTTCAGCACCAGTTTGTCTGGAGCGACGGTAGCACTCTGACTTCCTCCGACTACAGCAACTGGGAGCGTTCCCAGCCAGACAACCCTGATAGGGAACAATGTGTGGAGATTCGCGTTGTTTTCGCCTACAGTTGGAACAACCACTTGTGCGGCGAGCTGAAGCACTACACCTGCGAGAAAGAAGGTGTGCTGATCCTTGCGTCGTACTACCGCTGCCACATTTGGTGAAAATCAAGCGGACGACGATTCTGTTAGCTCTAAATGACATTTTCGTGGGTAAGACGTCCGATGTTCTTACCATCATCCCGCGATTTTTCGGGATCGCCGGCGATTTTTAGGGATCGTACGATGGTCGCGGTGCAGCGAAACATGTTCTTAACATAAGCGGAGGTTCATTATCATAGGTCTATTCACCCGCGATCGCACGAGCCTCGCTTATATGTGACATCGACAGGGACCGTTTTTGGGCAACAAATACGCAAGACCCTCGCAAGATCTTAAAATTGGCCGACCTTCTAGCGATCGCGAAGTACGTCCGAAGATCGTATAAAATGTGACAGGGGTATACCGACACTCTTCCATTTATGTTTGCCAATGGTCTGTTATGACAAGTACCAATATGCCCCCGAACGGATTCCAGTGGTACTGCACCTTGGACATTCGTACCGTGTCACACTGCACTCAAATTCCTTACTTTTAAACTTTCTATTTCATCATGTACTTTTACTATTAAATGTTTGATGCGAGCACTATATTTCTTGCTTTATCACTAAGATATATTTGATATTTTTATGAAAAGTCTTTGAATAACAACAAGATTTATGAATGCTTGATATAAATTAATATCTGGACTAGAAAGGCAAGAAAATTCAGAATGTCTTCTCCGTGGCCTTTTATCATGCTATTCACAGCAAGGAAGTCGAACCTCTTTGTTCATACACAATAGTCGGTCGAAAATGTCTGCACGTTACGAAGCGTTCCTTCCCACCGGTGTGCACCGGTACCGGCACCCTCTACATTTTCGCCATTATTCGCGTAAACATTACTCAAAACTACACAAACTATACATGAAGCTGCTGTTCCTTAGAAGTTTATGTTTCTAAGCTTTGGACCGCTACGCACCCTCTAAATTATTTAGTATTTATAGTTAATCATATATTATCATAACGTATCGCATGCTATGTAAAAAATGAAAGCAAGCCTGGTAACATTGATACACGAACTACAAAAAAAGGTTGGCTGTTTCAGTCCTTCGTTATCCCGTCCATCGACTGCCACTTGAGTTTGGTCACCGCCTCAAACATCACCTTGCTACAGAAGTTCCCACACATGTGTGTACAAAGCCACATCCTGAGTTCAACGTTTCAAAAGTCAAGGAGTTTGAGGCACAAAAAGATGGCGGTCCGGACGGACAATGCTGACTATTTCTGCTTTCTTCAAAACTGACTGATGTTTCGTCTGATTCGTAGGAGAGACAACGATTTAGTTTTTTTGATACCCCACAATATTGCTCCAGTCTACGGATCCAAAAAATACAGTCGCATATCTAAGATATCCCAATATTATCCACAATGCACTGTGGAGAGGACTGAGGATGCATAAAAAACAAGTGCGAATACGAGTATTCGTATCCAGCGTAACATAGATTGCCTCACTTATATTGACGTTACAAACTGTGGTATCCGAGATACAAAAAGGTTAAAAGATATGACCACTCTAAAAATGACATTTTGCTCATAAACAAGAGTACTGGCCACGCATACTTAAAAACTAAGTATCCGTAGGGATGCTGTGTTAGCATCCGCCAGGAAGTACATAAACCTACGGATTCTGTGTTTGCATCCACCGCGAGTTACGGATACCAACGAATGCGTTACGGATGTGTGGGGGATCCGTGATTTTAGGATTTTTGGGGATTCCGTCAGCAACCGTCAGGTGTTGTAAATTGGAATCCGTGGTATCCGTCTGCATAAAGGATGTCTTCAGTATCACCCGAGGTACCAGCCCGACCGCGGGTATGATCGCCATACCCACATGAGATAGCGCATTTTTTATGCGAAACGCGCCAGAAGTTGGTTGCTAATAAAATTTGCTAATATTTTGCTTTTGGGGCGCACCGGGAGCACGCTGGGACCCCGAAGAATTTCCATGCACTAGAGCAGCATTTTCTAGGGTCTCTGTGCTCCCTCCGCGCTCTCACCAATTTTAGATCGGAGCGAGAGCGCAACAAGAGCGTGTCAAGTGAAAAGGGTTCAAGCAACGTGATGGAACTTTATATACCAACCGTACAGTTATGTACTTATGTACATGCGTACCTTTTTATATCCCATTTGGGATTGCAAACATGTCAACTAGTAAGAAATATGACCTTCAAAGCATGCATGCTTTGTTTGATTCCTCGATAACATCTGAAGGCAATGTAAGTACTTAAATTATATATTTATGACTCACAAATACCTTGATCTGCTATAAATGCCGTATTATCAGCAAGCCTATTCAACTTAGCAACCATGCGCAACTGCGTTTGATGGTGTCCCATAAATCCTATCGGCATAATAAAATTTTACCCCTGGCCCTCCAAGTTGTTCCTTTTTTTATTTCGCTAGTATTTTCAAGGCTTTTGTTTTCCTATACTTACCAACTGTGTCATCGTTCAAGAATTTTTTCTTCGAGCACTGAGACCACGATTTTGGCAGGACTTTCGTTTTAAGAGATTGCTCGATGCAGTCAAGTCCGCTGCAGGCAACCTGCGTACATTACCTTGCACTGCATATGGTCTTACCACCATCACCATTAATGCCATGGACGTTATCAATGGTCATAAGGTAAGCATTGAAGCTTTGTATCTATTGCCGTCAAACATACAGAGAGACATGCTTGGTGAGATTCACGTTGGCCAATTCAGTAACGTAATTATCATTCGAGTAACAAAACCTACGGTCCATGCGTACATCAACATTACTTTTTGTCCTTCTTGTACGTTTTGCATGATATTACCGTTATGAAGGTAAAAGTAACACAAATTCGATCTAGAATGGAACGACGCAGCCACGCAAGGCCAACCAGTAGAAATAGGGTGAAGCCTCACCCCCCTCCCATGTCATAGGATGCCAAAAAAAGCCGACGTGTGTTTTAAGAGGCTTGAGAAAATATATGTATTGAAGCTTCTAACACAAGCATATGCATGTAAAACGACCTGTATTTAATTTTATTACGTGGGTTTTTTGTTTACGTGTTAATCCATTTGGAACTCATAGCAACATATTCAGTAATAATAATTGAGTTCATATGCAGATAATAGAGTATTAGGAGAATATTTCCATTCTTCATATTTTCTTCAGATAATATTGGCCGTCCTTGTCGCTTTCATAGCTGTCAAAGACACTTCAGCGGGTATGTTTCTTATCATTCTATAAGCACGCTTGATTTTATGTGGTAATAGTTTAGATTTTCATGATCAAAACATCCATTCTTAATATTCGGTCTGCATTAAAAAAAAGATTAGATATGTGATGAGCCTGCTACTTCGTGTAACCTGTCTGAAAGAATTACGCACCTGTGAATTAAAACCCACAAGAAGTATCCTGATACCATTGTGTATATCGTGACATTAGGAATATCCTGTGCATTTAGGTATCATCACATAGTGACGTTGGCCTCATTTTTAAAATCCATGTCTAACGTTAAACATATCTTTAAGAATTGGGACCAAAGTGTGACCTTTAATCGTTCATAGCATCCACAGTACAGATTCGAACAAGTGGTGACAACTTTGCCGGCACTGACGCAGGGGTCGATTTACAGCTGGGCGTTATACATTTGGATGGATCGATGACAAGCTTCCCATGTAGTTTCAGTTGTGGAGGTGGTCAGTGCGAAAGAGGGGAGTAAGTACAACGACATTTAAAAGAGATACAGCAATGTTTGAGATGTAACGTTGGGAGCTTATACCTAACAGATGTAAATATTGACAGTATGTATTTATCAATATAGAGAAATTTGCACAGCTAACATACCAGCACGTCACCGGAACGTACTGCGCCTGCGCGAACCTTGGTTTGGTCAACGTTGCATTGAAATCCCGCTTGTTGCACAGTATATGTTAGAGACATGGTTTCATGTAAAACGTACACGGGATTTTACCCTTATATACGCACGTACTTTAATGCGGCCCTTTAGTAAACCGGGGGTTTAGCAAGGTTTAGCATGTCTATACTTTTCGCGCAGGCGCAGTACGTTCCGGTGACGTGCCTAACTTGAATTTGTAACATGTGTCTAAGGCTGCGGCTGATTTGTTCCCGTCATATTTGTTTTACTTCCGAATCGCAGTATGAGTGCAGCATGATTTTACTTATAAAATCAACAGTCGGTTTACCGGGGATATAATGTCGTTAATTTGGTCAATCAATTGGTAGCTAACTAGCTAATTTATAGCTATTCAATTCTGAGGACAAACTTCAAAACTAAAGACAATTGCATGACTTTGCACTAACCGGTTTGCTCATTATTGTACATTATGAAATACATGTTGTTCAGATCTTTGTTCAAAACGTTTGCAGTACTGACACAGTGTCCTGTTCCGACTTGAATGGCGTCTTGAGGAGTGTATATCTGAAAAATAACGGTGGAGGATTTGGTCCAGACTGGAAAGTTGATTGGGTAAGGGACAATTCATGTATCAAATGATGGTTAGAGTAAGTATCAGATACCCTCTACAGTACCTAAAGGTTCATAGTTAGATGTTTCGTGGTAGACCTTGAAGTAAGTTTGGTTGATTTTATTGCATCTGAAGTATTCTATTCCATTTAATCCTTGCATGTAATTCCATAGTGAGCTTTACAGGTAAACCCGTATCAAACTGTGATTCGTGTAGGTTAAAGTTTCCTATGGAGGATATCAGTACAACTTAGACTTCTACAGATGGATCGATAAAGGACAGAGTTCAACGGAATTTGTTTCAGGTATGTTGAAAATCACTCATTAGATGCCGACAGATTAGTTCAGGCAATTTTTGACATCCTAATTTAGGTGATATCTTTCATTGCTCACTAAAAAGATATCCACACCTCACATAGCGAATTTCAAGTTACAATCATAATAACAAACGTTCCCGATCCATGCCACCGTTGGAAGGCCTGGTGGAAGCTACATTTGCACATTGCATATGTATACATGACCATACATCTCAGAATTCAAGTCTATGACTATGTTACCAAATCACATTCTGTAGTGGGGGTACATATACCCCAAGATACCTGAAAGGCTATGGTACTACGAACTACCTACTGTTCCTCTTACATTTTTCGGGAATCATCTTGCTTTTAATATATTTTCTTACAAGTTTTATTTCACATCAAGTAGACATTCTCTGAACCTACACAATTTCCCTTTCCAGCCGCCTCATGTTCCCAACCATCCCCTCCCCCTAATGGATACTACAGCTCCGGCACGAGTCATAACAGCCTAGGTTACCCAAGATGCAACACCGGCCATCCGGGATACTATCTGACCTCCTCATCTGAAAGTAGCTACCGTTGCTATGGAGGTTACCGGTACCCTAAAAACCCAAGTGTAACATGCAGCGGTAAGGTGGTATTGACTAGCAGTTTCAATAAGAAATTATTTGTGACATATCTAACCAATTTGTAGTTCATTTGTTCAAGTCTAGAAACGTCATAGTCATGGGATAACTGTGCAACAATACTGTCTAATGACCTTGTCACTTAGTGACAAGTGCTGATTCAGAAATAAATCCAGTCTCAGGATACTGTGTTGTGGACCAAATTTTTTTAGACCTTGGTAAGTCTACTTTATAACTGAAATTAAAGCGCAGTGGTGGTCAGTGCTTTTGCATACGATTATGCACAGCTCGCAGCGCGACCGGAAGCTACCCACTTTAGAAATAAGTGCAAACATTCAGCAGTGCTTACTCTCCAAGCAGAGGTTAAGCTCCGCTTGTTATTCAACCTTTTTGTACCAACAGTATTATTTATCCTATTCATCAA
>NC_049987.1:16225054-16329712 GCF_000003815.2 Branchiostoma floridae | reverse complement strand
AAAATGACAAAATAGAAAGCCCGATAAAAACGACTTAAAAAACGTTAAAAAAACAGCCGGAGCCTAACCTCTGCTTGGAGAGTAAGCACTGCTATCCCAGCAATAATTTGCAAACTTGTACACTCACTGTACATAATCTCTTCATACTAGTTAATGCTGCGCTAAACGTACATCAATGATGAGATTTCTAATGATTACTTGCCTTCTCTAGATGTGTTCTCCTTTTTTAGTTCGACGCGCAAATATACGCATTATCCGGGTTATCTGTCATTCAGAATATGAGATGGGTCTCAATGTCTTGTAAATTCACCCTCAGCTCAAGTATACGCCTTGAAGTTACGATGTCATTGCCTTGTAGCACTGCCTGGCATGCATGCTCATTTAAACTATTTGCCTTCTAGTTCATGGGGTGCAATGTTTTCAAAAACAAGGTTGATCATTGCATTCCTCAAATGCCTTTAAAAGGGAAGCAAGAGCGGCCATTTAAAGCACCCTCTTACTAGATCCATTTTACTGATGATATATCTACATGTACATCCTAATTATGTACTTTAAATGCATTTACGTTTAATTTTACGTTAGCGGGAAAGTGGAGTCTTCGCGGTGGTTTTGAGCTCGCGGTAGTGCCATACATTGTAGTCACATACTGTAGTGGAAAAATGTTCGCGGTGGTTTTAAGTTCACGGTAAGACTGCCTCGCGAAAACCATGAACATTTCTACATTTGCAGTACGTAATTTTCTGTTGCTTAGAGCGCGACCCATGTTTACAAACACTTCAGTTATCCATGTAGATAAGTGAAGTATTGTGATTTCATACCAGTGTTTCAGTTCATGTAACACAATACATAATCAATAACTTGTCGTGTTTATGTACAAAAGATTTCAAATTTGGAACTACAAAATGTGCCATGACCATATCACATCATGGATAGGTTGCTACAGTCGTAAATACAGTCGAGGGGACGCAGAGCCAGTGGTCAATTGTTGCAGGAGATTATATACAAAATATACAGTCAGTGGATAGGAATAAATTATATTTCAGCCATACCATGGGTATGGTGAAATATATTGTATTTGTAATGTTTCTTCTTCTTCTTTCTCCTGTCAAATCTTCAAATCGAATCAACTCCGTCGTTCCTGGACCGAATGACTTGAAATTTGGCACAAAGGTATAGTGGACCAATACCCTTAGGTGCTTTTTCATTTTTTTCATATCTGCCTTTAAAATTATTTTATTCATGTTTTTTGCAAGTTTTATGTACATTTTGGCCCCCTGTACCCTGGTATTACAGCCGAATGACCTGAAATTTGGTACAGAGGTGCCTTAATCATATGCCCACAAAAATCTGATAACAGTTTTGGCATATGGTACAACAAAATGCCTAATTTTGACATTTTTTTGCCATTTTTGGCTCCTATACCCTCATTTTACAACCAAATGACCTGGAATTTGGTATAGGAGTGCCATCTACATGTGCGCACATGGACTCAATAACACTTTTGGCATACAGTACAACAAAATGCTTAATTTGGGTTTTTTTTCCATTGTTTGACCAAAAACGTACGCTTTTGGCTCCTGTTCCCCGGTCTTACAACCAAATGACCTAAATTTTGGTAAATAGGTGCACTAAATATTTATTCAAATGACCCATGTATAATTTCTGGCATAAACCACTTCGAAATGACATATTTGGGGATTTGTTTGGTAATTTTCCACTGGCCAGAGGGGTCAACGACCTCAAGGTCGTAAGGAAACCGTACGTACGCAGCACGTGTAAGTTTGACCTGTAACATGGCAATCGCACAGACATCATACATGTACGTTGTAAGCGCATACACCTCACTTACCACTTGCGCAACGAACGATGCACGCAATCGCTCACAGCCAGGTGTGGCGGACAGACCACATACTTACACCTTGCGCAACCGTGCGAGTGACGTGCGTTGAGACGTGCACCCTCCCTGCTCTTGCTATTCCTTCCCCACGTTTTTAGAAAAGCGTGGCGGACGTGCCCTCCCATAAAAACGTACGGACAAATAACACCTACGGTGGGTTGCGCCCTTAGCTTTACCAAGAATTTTTATAGCTACCTCATCTTGGTTCATAACATGATCAGATTTTTCATAGACACTGCTCCTTTGCGATTTTTGCCTGCGAATCAATTCGAAATTGGCCATAGATGTGTCATCAGCTCTTGTATTTAACTCAGCATGTAGCCGCATCGCCAACTGTGAAACATACAACCAGTGCACCGGGCCGACTGACTCAAGATGCGAGAAGTGTCAATATGACAGGGGACCAACCACGAAGGCGTACCAGCTTTCTAGCGATGGAACATCGTGCATACGTAAGATCTAGATGAACAGAAAAGAGGGCATTGCCCCATATAGATTCGTGCACATGGATGACATTCTCGCGCAATTTTTTTTCCATTTTCAAAAGAATGACCGTAAACTCACAAAGAAGTCGCAACAGGAATGGAAAGTGAAAAAATGTGGGAAAACGGAAAATATACTATTGTCTTAGAATGCAAAAGTTAAGTCCAAAATCAAATAAAATCAATTATAAATCAATTGCCTTGTGTACCATACCCTGTGTGTTATGTGAATTTTTCAACCGTCCTTATTACTTTCAAGAAAAGAAACTTAATAGATAAACTTACTTCACACGCTCGCATCAGTTCTGAAGCTCCCGGAGAATGTCATCCATATAATAGAATCAACATGGCCTTATATGTGGAGAAAATGAAAAAAAATAAAATAGCATGGTTGTGATGTGGTATCCCTAGTGCTATAGGCATATTATCACCGAAATTTACCGAGTGATGCACCGTATGTCTTATATGCATTTCGCCACCGATAAAGTTTCTATTCGTGTGATAAATAAAAACGTCAATTTTTTAAAGAACAAAATTTAAATCAATATAGCTGTCATTGGGTAAAACAATATTGTAATTTCTTAAGGCCACCATCCCTAACCTTCACAGAGGTGTGCTCCTGGCGAGATGACAGCAAGTTCTGCTACCCCGGCAGATGTACCCATAATACTCCGTCCTCCTGCACATGCGCACCGGGCTTCAGCGGAAACAACTGTTTGACAAGTGAGTACTAGTGTCATATGGTGATAAAAAGAGCCTCTTGGGACTTGATATATGCATCTATTAGTTTGTTTGCTATTTTCGGAAAAGATTGTTACAAACACGTTTTTGAACCACATTTCTATCATAGTTGGAACCACTCCCACCATGCATTATTGCTTGGGAAAACTGAAAAGAATGGTGAACGGACATGAACGTGATACGGTAGAGGCACCATGTATCAACAGCACAACAGCGCCCTCTACCGTCTGGACCAACATCAAATTTGAGTCTAATCAGCTTCAGATACAGGTAAGGACGAAAGTTTTGATCTAGTGATTTTTTGTTAATACCGTATCTTAGTTGAAATAATTTCTTTTTTTTTCTAAATAGCCTAAGTTATTTTGTTCTGTCTTTTCGGAAGGGAAATTGGGAGTCCAGCTTCCATGGACCCAATGAGACGGACTGGCCCAGACATGACTATATTGACGGCCACCGGATAGGTGTGATCTCAGCATCAATGGACTGGTGGCTGCAGCGAGGTGCGTGTTATTTCATATTTTATCTATCAACAGAAAAAGCTTTAAGGTACAAGACACAGTGGTGATGGACTCTAGCAAGCCTCAAATATCCAAATCACAGGTGGAAAATGGAAATCATTTGATCACATTGACAAGTACATACCGAATAACAATACTGTCCAACCCAAATGATGTATTGTTTCTATGACAATTTTACTGTCTGCGACTACCTTCAAAATGTTGTCCATTACAGAAAAAAATCCTGAAAATTTTATTCTTGTCGGAATTTTGTTCTTTTTTTCCTTGACACTCATAAAATCCAATGTTGATATCACTTATACGTATTAATAATTTTTGGCACATTTTGTCATATTTTCTTACTTTGATAAAGGTGCCGGAAGAGTCAGAAGCGGCACAATTCACTGTCTCAATGGTGGCATTAGCGGAGACAATCCCATGCTATCTATGCATGGCTGTGAGAAAAACCAAACAATACCAGTGACTCCGGAGCACGGAGACAGGTATGTGTAGCCCTCATCTATGAGCTAGACCAGTGTACCTCCACCCATGTCGTTGAGAAAGATAATGTTGATAAAAACGAACTCCAGTCAGACATTGAATTGCATCTGTTTTAACTAAATGTATGACATCAGAACCTCTCACTACTCTAGCTCTTATCAAATGAACGTTCATGAGTGACGATAGTTGACACTGTGAAGATTAATATTCGCTTATCTGTACATATTTTCATTTTCGTAGCATTTTTCATTCATGGACTCATAACGATAACAAGAACATTGTGGTGATGCAATCAAGTTGTAAAAAAACTTATTTTAACAGAGCCACATAACAAAATGTAAATAATAGATAAAAAGAGTTAATCAACATAACAGCGCGCCGAAAATCCAAATCCCACCACCCCAGAAATGACATAACACCAATGCTACCCTGGATACATGTAGGATACCGTGGGATACAAGTCTCCGTGCATGAGTTAATCATGGTTTGTAGTGTGGAAAAGGGTGTTTCAAAAACATTAAATAATATAGTCATTCACCTCTTTCTTTTGCAACAGTCGTACATTTTGTAACTTAAACGTTCACGTGATTTATGTACGTTTTGGCTTCATGCTTTTGATGTTGTCCACAGAGGTTACACAGATAGCTATGAAGAGCTATCCTCAACAACCGCTCGATTTTTGACTTGATAAGGATCAGAGAACAGATAGAAAGCTTCCTGGCAAGACCTTTGCTTTGTGTATGGGTCAATAATGTAGCTATAATTCTTTCTACCTGCTCAAATTTGATAGCTTGTTATTTCGGATGGCACATGTGTTAACGATTTGCTTTCCTTCAAATGCACCACACAGCATCTACTTCACAACAAAGTCAACAAATGGCGGGTACGTCATCATCCGGAACTATGACGGCACGTCCAACTACACCCTGAACCCAAAGGTTTACTTCTCTGGACAAGAGATCTCGCATACCGCATGCTTCACTCTCGACCTGGAATCCCCCTACCACTGCTCTGTGTCAAGTGACTGTACTGACAACATGTTGGACAGAGGGCCAGCAATCACTAGAAATGTACGTCAATAGTTTTGTTAAGGTCGCTATCACAGTAAAGATGGTGTCAGACGTACATGGCACGATATAAAATGAATAGCATAATTCCACACACCCCACAAATCTATAACGCCTGTAACGAGAAATTAGGAAAATGTTGACCGATAAAAATGAGCTCTCAATAAGCTAGCTAACTCCACCAGGCAAAACCCGTCCTCCAGCCTAGCGCAGTAAGGCCCCCATTCCACTTGACGGCGCCCTCACGACGCTCTCACGGCGATGTCAAATTTGCCCCATCGCCGTGAGAGCGCCACGAGAGCGCCGTCCTATAGCTAGTGAAATGGGGGTATAACCCGTGACAGACAGCAGAATCTTCAAAACGATGAAGGCGGCTGCCTTAAATTGAAGAAGGTACTTGTACTGATCTGGTAATATGGTCCACATCTTGGATTTCGGCCAATGACATAACCAAATTACCATAATTTATGTTATGCATATACAATTATGAAAGAACATTTTACATAAGATTTTATTTATGTAAGAAAATAATATGGCAATAAACCTGAAAAATACATTGTTAAAACCGAAATTGGCGATGTTCGTCAAAAATGCCGATCTACAACAGGAATAAAATGTAAAATTTTCCAATTTTTTTATCGTTGTCAACTAAATTTCAGAAAAAGTCACGACCTTTGGTGGCTCTAGCGTCAGGCGTTCAGGGGTTATGCGTCATGAAAATTGGTCTCATATGCGCGTACGCTCCCCCCATCCCCCGTCTCAATATGGTTAATTCTGCAGTTTGTGCTATCTAACCTTAAATATACCTCGACACGCTAATTCCAGGGTTATCTTAATCTCCGCTGGTCCGGTTGGCGAGACGACGACGCAGGGATAGGGGAGTATGACTATGAAATCTTCTTGTTGGAGCCATTAGGAGAGGAGCTCCAAGAAAGAGATCCGCCTCTTACTAGTGGCAAAGTTGCACCCGGCATCACAGAAGTAAACGTCACACTTAATGAACCAGGTACGTGTAGAAACTAACGGAAATAGTTGGGAAAAAGTGATATAGTTACTTCTTTGTTAAACGTTTAACTTGCCATCAAACTTTTTTTTGTAATAGGATGACAAGCATTCGGCAACATTTATTTAGATATTGAAACTTTCTATTAGTTACAATTAATATTGTCCCCTATAGCTAGATGCCTTGATATGGGTACTTTGTAATCGCGCCTGGATGGCCATCAGTGTCACTAGAAACGCTGAAGAAAAGTGATGGATGTCACTCGAAACTTCCAGAGTACTCCTCCGTTTTTTAGAAATTGAATTGTATTTTGATATTGTTTACCTGTATGTCTAACGTTCATAAATCTTACTAAACAAGGTAACATCGCCTTGTGCCACACCTTGTAGAATGTTGTTGAGTTTTCCACCGTATTTGTTTAGGTGTATACAGTATAGTCCTGACGGTAGAGGATTCATGCGGTCCGAACGACGGAAACTTCATCACCGCACGTCGTTTCCTAATCTTCGACAACAACAGTACAGTTGAGGTGGATACATCCGGGCACTTCCCTATGTGGGTTGATTCTTTATCTAGCAACGCTATCTGGCAGACCAGCTTGCAGGACAGTGCAGGAAATGGTCCAACGGTAAGGACCTATTATAAAATGTTTTTATTTGCCAATCCATGCCCGTAGGCTAATTGTAAGGGTACAGACAGTAACAAGTGTCTATTAAGTTCAATCAACATTTAGGCATTATCAAACTTAGCATCTTCAAGAGCTTATTTATTGTATTTACATTTACCTTTGCAGGTAGTTGTAAAGTGGCCAGGTCATTTCTTCAACAAACTACATCATAACAACAAGTTCCTGAACCCTATCAGGGAACGCCACGTTCCCATCGCAACTGGGTATGAAGAAGATACAGGTACGTTTCATTTTCCGGGGATTTAACAGTTGTCTTGTTTCTAATGATTTCATTAACATCCTCGTTATTGACACTTTTAACTTCCAATCTACAGGACTTCCACAGGCCACCAGGTCACGTGAAGCTGTCCTTAATGTAAACGGCATCGTGCTGTTCCAAACGGACTATAGAATAGATCACCAAGGAGGGCAGAGTCTCGCTAACTCCCCTGGCAACTGGGTTGACGTTGCCGGTGTAACGGTAAGGCCCAGTTTGTAACACCGATAAAAGTACTTTTTGACTTTGACTTTATTGACGATGAGACAAGTCATTACATGGGTCTGCCTAGGCAGCTTAAAAATACAGTAGTAGTTAAGAATTGTGTCCGCTCACAACGACAACAGATTGATGCGATTGTCGTACAGATGTGTCCTAATTAACAATATTTAGAACCCCGGAAGTCAACGAAAAATAATTAAACGTTTTCTCTCAAAGGCAGAAGAACAAGCCCTGGACATCGCTAGACAGGACGGTGACACTATTTGTGTCTGGATTCGTGCCTTTGACGTCATGGGAAACGTCGCAGAGGATAGCGTCACTTTCCATGTGGACTCATCTCCACCAATTGTGGAAGACATCTCACTGTCGCGTCATGACGTCACAGGCTTGGCTGTCCACAACTCTGAAGATCTCTACAAGATGAAGTAAACGCTTCACTCTTTGTCTATGTAATGTATTTTTGTAGTTCACTTCCTGTCAATGCCTCTAATATTGTAAGGATATGGTATCTTCCCTAAAAGCAGAATCCCGGCAGGTACTGAGATATGAACATTTAATATCATAACAACACAAAAAACTCGCCAAGAGGTTTATTCCATAGTCGCTACTTTTCTTACACATTGTATACGTTGTTTCTGGTTTACTAGGGTGGTGTTCACAGTTTATGATGACCACAGCGGGCTGCATGACATCCACTGGCAGCTACATGACATGACGGACCCTCGTGTGGTTCATGGAGAAGGACAAGTGGCTGTGCACAAGGCTAGTAACATCACCAAACTACATTAAGATGAATAATTATTTTCACATGTAAAGCAAGTGATTTTAGTCGTCTCATTAAAGTAGTTCCAGAAAGTGAATTCCCTTGGTTCCCACTTACCAGGTGAACGAGTCGGAGTGCACTCCACCCCAGTGCACCTGCATTCCCAAAGGCAGGGAGTGCTACTTCCGGAACTACCAAATTGAACCAGATGAGGCCAAGATGATCGATCCTCTCGGAAATCACGATTTTGACTACTACTTCCTGATCACAGTCACTAACAATGCTGGATTGCAGACAAACCGATCTTTGCAGGTAAGACACTTAAGGTCCGCTCACATAAGCCACACACGTCACACTTCTTTCACTAGTAAATGATTATATTCCTCAATACACACTAACAGTTAATTACCTTCGCCAGAATGGCTAAGGTTATGTTTTGGGCTTGTGCGTCTGTCCGTCTGCTAACAGTATAACTCAAGAAGCCTAAGATGGATCCTGATGATATTTAGTAGCAGGGTAGGGGTCGGGAAAACCTCAGTCAAGGTCGATAATGGGACCCTAGCGGCTTGCCAAGGTACTGCAGCGACACCTCAATTTTTTTTATATCTCGTGTTCTGGACATGCTGTGGTCATGATTTTGAGTGGTAGATAGCCCTTGGGCCAGAGAGTAAGTGCTGTGAGTTTGGGCCCCCTGGCGGCTTTTTGGAACTGCAGGCGCCGGTTTCCTTTCAAACTTTGGACGAGAATAACTTGAGAACGTGATGACGTATCGTCATGATTTTTGGTATGTAGATAGAATGAGTGATGACGTACACAATGAAATACTAATCATGCAAATTAACAGCTAATTTACATAATTAATGAGGACAGTTCATAAATCCACTGCATTCCATGATGACTTTCAAACTTGTCACATCTCGTATGTAACTGAGAAAGAGAACAGAGAGTAAGAGGAGTAGGTTTTTTTAACTGCAGGAGCCGGTTTATTGAAAGAGAATAAGTCAAGATGGTATAAGTGGATCATCATAATTTTTAGCATGCTGATAGCTTAAGTAATGCTTGATTTTGATACTTTGATATTTATTATGTAAATGGCGATATAATATGCAAGTTATGTGAATGAGGACTTAATTTGCATAATCAACGAGAAAATTGTATAATTCCGTCATTTGCATAAAATGTACACAAACTCTTAATATTTCATGGAGGTATGAGGTCGCCGAACTCTAGTTGATAAGAGTCTGTGTGACTTTATGAAATAATATATAGAATACAATGCAATGAGGAACACATTCATGTCTACAGACATCATTCATAGCAAGCCTGATTTATATGGCGAAGCTATGTGTTCGTGGAACTCTAGTTTTGTATATTATTGTCCTTATTCATTGAAAACTGAATCATCATCATAAATGCCATGTATGGTGTTCAACAGATATCACCCTTTGATTTGAACAAAATACGACATTCTTCCTCTATCAAATGATATGTTTTATGTAACTTGTACTGTTCTATTTTTCGCTACTTCTTATCCAGGTGACAGTAGACAGAAGCCCCCCACTACCCGGTCATGTTCAGGACAGTCTTCCCGGTGAGACAGACACAGACTACCAGCAGGACGTCATCATACATGCATCATGGGAAGGGTTCTTTGACAGAGAAAGCGGCATCATGTTCTACCTGGTCTCCATCGGAAATATGTGTACTTCATTGGATAACATGACATCAGTCGACAACTACTTTGTAAGTTGCTACTGGTATTTATTTGTTGCTACTATACGTTAAAACACTGTGTCGACATGATAATATTTTACTTAGCATGAAAGTTCATCTGTGTTGGTAAATGGCATTATGGAAAGACTAAACTTTATCTAACCAACACCAAATTTGATTGGGACTTACACCAAATTTTCAGCCGACTCCGTCAGCCTGAAACTTCCGTCGGAATCCGTGAACAAGACTGACGGAGTCGGCTGAAAATTTGGGGTCAGTCCCGATCAAATTTGGTGTTGGTTAATAGGTATAGTTTATAGTCTTTCCATAATAATATTTTACTGTTTTGCTGCAATCGGTACTTAACTCTCCCTGCTACATAATGCAGAATGGCCTGTGGTAGGCTGTTGCGTAAAAGAATGTCAATTTATCATCGCGTCATTGTGTCTTTACCAGTGTTTATTCACGAATGATGTGTTTTCACATATGAATTTTGGGCCAATACACATTCATGTAGAATGTTCCGCATACTTTACATTGGGAGACCACATCGACAGTAGATCGAGTGTAAAAATTTTACAATAGATGACAACATTAACAAATCTTTACTTAACTTTACATCCTGCGAGTCTGTTCAATTTGAATAAACTTGAAACTAAAACTAAACTAAGCATGCAGCCATTTCAATGTCATGTATGTACTTAAGAAGCGCTACATTGTATAGGGAAAACGTATAACTTGACATGTACATCAATGGTGAAAGGAACAAACATGTGTCTAGGTTTAGGATAGAGTGTTTGACATGGAGACACCTTATGAATTGACCAAAGTCATTTTAAATCTTCAGAGAACGAATACAACTTCTACTTACGTCACATGGGAGACACCGCATCCGGGCATTTACTACTGCACAGTTGTCGCCTTTAACCGTGCTCTGGAGCCGTCCGCACCCGTATGTTCAGACGGTGTGACTGTAGACACCACCCGCCCGTGCTGAGGGAGGTTGTTGTGGATAACGCACACTACAAACCGGGACTTCTTCGGGACGGAGAAGGAAACGTTTGGATGGTGGACAGGAAAGGGTACCGGCATCAGGCTCCAGACTGTGGGTGGGTACCTGTAGAAACATCCTTTCGGTTTATCATACTCTGATTTTATTGATAAGCTGCTTAAATTGTTATTCTAACTGATGAAAGAAATTTGTATATTTTACGAGAGATTGCAAAAACATCAATTACAAAATGTTTGGTATACGTAACGTCATTGTTTGCAGGAATGTGTCAAGGCAGGTAGATGATATTGAGCTGTGGCCACTCCGTCGGCTTCCAAACGGAACATTGCATCCCGGGTATATTAATGGCAGTGACTGCAGCCTCTACAAGGAGCTTTCAATCAAGGCATACATGGCTCAAGAGAATATGGTAAGCACAAGAAAGTATTTTATGCTGCTAGATGCCCAAATAATATCAACTGTTAACTAGACACAGAAACCAACGCAACTAAATACTAGCAACAGTGCATAGTTTAGGTATCCCTTAGAGTGTTACATCTGGAAACAACATTGACAAACCATTACAAGTACTGAGAATTTACTGCTTAGTACTAATTGATTACTGAAAGTGGAATGGTCAGTAAATGGTCAGTAAAAAATAGTTTCTGCTTTGCGTCCCAAGTACTTACTTAAGCCTATCATTATAATTCTTTTGATATAAGTACAATACAGAAATTCAAAACAAACATTCGTTTCTTCAAAATTTCTGCTACAGAATTGTTACCATATATATTGGCAGGCTGCACAACTGTGGAGACACACCAATACACAAGTGCACCAACTGATTAGAATACCAGTGTTGTTTTTACGTAGGTACATATATCGTGAATTCAATAGTTAATTGGAATGTTTTTATTTCAGCTAACGGTCCGTTGGTACGGTGAGGACCAGGAGAGTGACATCTATGACTACCAGGTTGGGCTGAGCAGTACGGAGTCCCCAGACCTTCCGAACATACTTCCGTTCACATCAACAAACTCCCATCCACATTTCACCACCTACCATCCCAACCTGGGGGAGGGGAAACAGTTCTACCTGGTGATAAGGGCCATCAACAGGGCTCAAATAGTTTCCACTAAGGTAACGTGTTCATTATAAGTCCCATAGAAAGCAAAGGAACCTGTACTAAATCAATTAGACGTAGAAAGTACCGATTGGGTCTGCGAACTAACACTATATACGATTAGTGTTGTACTTTACTTTGTACTCTGTATGTTGGATTTTAGGTACTCTACGATGTATTCTATCTAGCGATGAGCTTCTTGGTCCTCTACTTTATATCTTACACGAGCTCTAATCTGGTGCTCTATTTTTCATCTTCATGATGCTACAAGAAGATTAGGCTTCATACCCTTAACGAAACTGATTGAAACGTTAACATGTTTTGACAGAGCTCTATGATTACAGATAAAATTTGTTGCTAGATCATGGACTAACTACCAGATAGGTACTAGATGGATAGTACTAGTATCTTCGATAAAAATCATGCTCGTGAATACATACATAGATTTACAGTTTTAAAGACTTACTTACCTTTGTGAATCCATGTGTCTCGTAGATTCTCGGCCCGTATATCGTAGACTGCACGCCGCCGACGTTCTCTGGACAGATAGAAGTGACTCTAGAACAACAAGATGGACAGCAGATGTTGGTGGGACGATGGGAGGAAGACGCGTTCTTTGAGACCGACGGGGATGATGCTCTTCTGTTATTTGAGTTTGCTGTTGGTAAGAAAATAAATACATTTGTGCAAGAATATCGTTTTAGCTTGAGTGAAAATTAATATTCTTTGTGTAAGTTATTGCTATTTCGAAATTTCCTATCAAAATCTACTATAACTTTTCAAATGGCGTACAGAAAAGAAGTCAAACCCTTTAAATAGCGTAAGTAGAATTGTATTCAGATTCAGTTGCTTTTTGCTCTGAAATGTTTAAGCTACAGACTCAGGTAACAATATTTTTTTCTTTCTGGTCATTTAGCCCTTGGTAGGCATTTTTTCTTACTGTGTTGTCCATGTCATATTGATTGTTATTGTCAATGGTAGAATGGTTTAATACTATGGTCAGAATGATGAGTAAGGAATAGAAAAACAATAGGAAACTCTTAATGCACAATGCACACGTCCCCAAAATTGTTTCAAAGATGTATACATAATAGAATAGACGGCAATCTGGGAGAATCCGCAATCTTGCCGTTAGAGATACCGGTTAGAGTCTGTAAATTTGAAAGTGGGAAATAACACAGCGATTTTCAAGGCAAATAGTGGAAAACTGGACAATGCTGAGCAAACTATTTCATATGGTAAAAATTAAACTAATGCTAATGGTGGTCGGGGAGTAGCACCTCCCCCCTAGCGCACCTTCACACCTTTTCGCCAGCACCTTGCTCATTTAATGAGGGCATTACAGGGGTCGGCTTGAACATACCTTAAAGTACCGGAGTATATCAAAATTCTGTCAAAACTTTTTAGTCAATGTACTGGCTTGAATTTTACGATTTGTGAATGAAATACCACCTAAACACTTTTCTAGCATCCTGATCGGATATTTATACTGACATATATTTAACTTCTGTCGCCAAATTTTGTCGCTTGCTACAGGCCACAGTGCTGGGAGTTCCGAAGTTCACCTTTTCACACCACTACCGGCCACTGATAATGACCTTTGTCAGGTTAGCTTCCCATCGACATGTGTGTCCGTGCCCGTGTCATCTCTGGACTGGCAGCTCCACGGGACGCATACGTACTACCTGTCTGTCCGTGTGGAGAACACGGCTGGGCTCAGCCTGGTCGTCTCGTCAGGACCGTACTTACATGTGATAGACTTACCGTCCAGAGGAGTGGTCATGGAAGTGTCTGATGCACAACGGGAGCCATCTGTGTTTGGGGTGAGACTAAGTTTTTAACTGCAACCACAGATAGGACTAGTTTTGATAATCAAACTCACTTGGCGTATAATACTATACAAATTGATTTCCACTGTACAGCTGTCTTTAAACACAATACTATGAGAAAAAACGGAACTTTTGGTTATTATATTGGTATAGTGATACTGATGTTTGGTAGTCTGGTGTCATCCTATCTTATAATTACGGTTTTTCATGTGGGTGACTGAACGATACGAATGAAGTATGAATACACCAGGCTAGACATTTGAACATACATGTAGCAGTTGTATTTTTTTCATTCATTTGTCAGTGATGCGCGGTGGGCTAGGTAAGCATTGTCTAATCAGAGCATAGTCTCCGCTAATAACTGTAAGATTTCATCTGTTTTTTTTTGTTTTTTTTTGTTTTTTTGTTTTGTTTTGTTTAGCACCAGGGAGACATTGACTTCCAGAACACCACCGAAGAGCTTCATTGTGAGTGGCGAGGGTTCAGCCATCCGCATCTTACCGTGACGTATCAGGTTGGTGTGGGCACAGCACCAGGGACTGATGATGTCATTACTTTCGCTGATGCAGGAATTGAGACGCATTTTTCGTGGACACATCTACAGCTGCAGAGCTTTCAGGTCAGCCGCTTTATACTGAGATGGTTTGCTTTTATGTCTTGTGTATGGTCAATTCCGACAACAAAGACTAACATCCATATTCCATTACACTAAAATACTGATTTTGTTCTAGATGTATTACGTCACAGTCATTGCCCTGACTGAGGCAGGAAATACATCTGTGACGTCAGACGGAGTGCGGGTCGTGTTAGATGATGACGTCATCAACGGTACAAACGTTTATGATGGACAAGGATGTAAGGCACCAGGTAAGGCATATGTTTTTTTTCCATAGTCTGGGTCATTTGTAGTAGACATTGTAAAGGTTTTTGTGTCTCAAAGTGTACATTTCGATTAAATTTGGAAAATCACCTGTTTTGCCACATTGATGACAATTTTACATCAAGTTAAACGTAGTAAAAAGGTGCCCGCTAATTTAGAAAGTACAAACCGCCTACCACCAAAGTTTGGATCAATCTTCTGATTCAATGTCACGTAACCTTAACGGACGTGTGACGTCAGAAACGGCTCAAAAAGTGTCCGACAGTCGGTATCTGCCCCCGTCTCTGTTGAGGGATGGCCGATGGTCCCTCTGCATGTATACATGTGTTGAAATCATATAAAATTAAGAGAGAAATAAGTATATTTCTCAATTTTCCATCCATAGGTTATAATACGACGTTTTCCAACCACGCTGAGTTCCCGTATGGAGACTGCTCTGAGGACATTAACTACCAGGCTTCAAGAACAGCCATCAGCTCTCATTGGTCGGTTGAAGGCAACATACGGCCATATGTGCGCCATATTGAATGGGCTCTTGAGCGAGAAGATGAAATCAATGGGTAAGATTTACATGAGCATTTCTAGCAATATACACTGTTCCTAAAGGAAATAAAAAGTGTGCTGTAATCAAAATCCCAGTTATAATTGCTATAAACTGCAACACATATATTCACACATCATACAAAAAGGGGTGATCTTCGTGGCAGTCATTTGGAATCAATTGATTTTAACAATGAAATTAACGATGTCATATTTTATTAACTTGAGACAGCTTGTCATAAACGTTCCAGTCAATGTTCTGTTGAACTTAAAATTTCAGTGCTACTATCTGGGAGCAGGTGACTGACTTCAGGAATGTACAGCTGTCATCTGAAGCCACCTGGACCTCCCTCAGTCTGACGAGTGGAGACAAGTACCGGTCTGTGTTGAGGCTGTGCCATACAGCTGGATGTTTCAGGGTACACATTACATTCATTATATCAAACGACTAGAAGACTTTTAGCCTTGAACATTGGCCATATGCAAATAAGTTGATGAGCTAGATCTAAACAGACTTTGTGCGGAAAAATGATATCTTGCTTCATGTTCATTACCAGTGCGTAATTCCGGGAAACAATGGCGTTCAGATTAATATCAACAACGGAGTGGCACACCTAAGTTCCTGATACCTGGAAAATATAGTAGTCTTCATCTGTATGACTGTATCTTTTTCCTGCAGCCGGTATTTAGTGACGGATTCCGGGTTCTACACGAGCCTCCCATCCCTGGCCAGATTACAGACATCAGCTACAACAGCACGGCTGGCGTCCTGACGTTCACATGGGAACGGTTCACGCACGGTCACGTGACACCTGGGTCCGACAGCTACATGCTCGGGTACGAATGGACGCTCGCGAGTGAGATGTCGTCACAGCCGACTAAACATGGTGACGTCATACTGCCATGGCAGAACATTGAACAACCAACAACGACAGGCAGTAAGGTAAGAGAGCCATTATTAGCATCTTCAGTGATATCGTCACATACATCTAAGACCTCTCTACGACATCCCACCCCCAACCAAGAACGACGCAGACGACTTTTAAAGACTTGATCGGCATTCACCAACTCCCAACCAACTCAAAGCCACGGCTGGCTTTGCGTGACAGGGGCTTAACATTGGCATTGTATAGATGAAAAGTGTTCACACATTTCAGTTTGCCGATTGTATGTTATTGGCCTGTTCAGTCACTATATAATGTAATACAATTAAATCATACAGATTTGGGTGTTCATTTTGCCTTTTGCACACGATGTCCTTGTAGCAACATTTCATCAGCAACATGGAATGTAGGAACACAGACAGTTGACTTTCTCAAGCCATTATTGTGAGGTCATCAAATGTATTTTCTACAAAATACACAGAAAATCTTTGATATTTTTAGCTTACCAACACGGTGACGTTATACAATCCATTGGACTTCACCCACTGTCTGCGGCTGTTAATTCGAGGCTACAACAAGGCAGGGCTGTCCTCCAGCTCTAGCCGGGATGTCATCAACTGTGACACCGACAACCCGGCAGACTTCAGCACCCCTACTGTCATCGATGCAGTGGGCGAGTATGACCAACAGTCTTCCAACAAGACAAGGTATGACAAGGAAAGAAAATACCACCATGTGACCAGCAATACCATATTTGAATCAATGTCCGTGTGCCAGTGTCCCGTTCCGTATTCGGTCCTTTATTCATCTAGCAAGGGTAAGAGTTATGGGTTAACATGCTTTTACACCCATAAGACACGTCCGAAAATGAACGAGTAGAGTGTATCGAAATTGCACGGTAACTCACATGTGGCAATGGGGTTGTATGCCCTCACAACTTACAATGAAACGTACTGTGCAAATGAAACCTATCATGCACCATCAAAGACATTGGCTGTGAAATTCAAATTCATTATATTATTTGAAGTGTAATGTTTTTTTCCAATCCCACTGAAATATTAGTCTGTTCAGATAAATAGTACACAAAACCATATCTGTGACATATGTATTCATCTACCTATACATATACCTGGAGTCCAACCAAAGATGGCCATTGTCTGATAAAGAGTTCACCCCAGCTTCTACCAAACTGTCAGCTGTGTGGCCAACATTACGTCATGGTCTGTACAACTGGAAAGTCATCTCCGCAGACTCCATACGTCACTGGGCATACGTCACTCCCCAGCATGCTCTGCGTTACTCGGACTATGAATGTGCTAGCCCGGAGGTACTCGCCTGTGGTACAACACAGGTACGATGAGAAAGGGGTTGCTAAATAGCTCCATGGAGTTAGCTCCATGGAGATATTAGTGCAACCCTACAACGGATTTTCTCAGCTCCTTAGAGCTAGCTCTATGCACTCACTTCGAATACATACACATGGTTCTCGTCACTCTCAAGAAGATTTCCAGACCTCTATGGAGAAATTAATGTGAACTTGTCTGGATTTATTGACACTGAACAATCCATACTCAAAGACGCAATGTAAATTTTCTCTAACTGGTGTAATAGGAAGAATTACATATATACTCTGCAACATATGGACTTCTTGACTTCAGATGACAAAATAATATATAAGGAGAAACGTCGGTCTGGAGCAAAACTGGACTTACCTAGTTTTTTTTCTAATCAACACTAGTCTTCTTCAAGAAATTACAGTTAACTTGCTTCAGGAGGACTTCTACCAACACCGATGAACTTTCAAGTTAAGAAATGTCTATGTTCAACAAAAAACTACCTCTGTTTTGCTTAAGGATAATTTTGTGAACGTACCTGGTCTTGGACTCCACCACGGACGGCGGTACCACATCTGTATCCACGCCAACAGGACCGTCCTGCAGTTTGAGACTTTTGACCAGACCCTGGCTGAAGTAGACACCTGTTCTAACGGTATCACTGTGGACCTGACACCTCCCTTACCTGGACAGGTGTGGATCAACAGGAGGGACCAGGCTTTTCAGGTACCTCTTACAAATCCAGTTAATGTTGGAAGTCAAATTATGAACTTACTACTTACCATTGTAAGGTATCACATCAAGACGAACCTTTTCGCGATCATAACAGTAATTCCAATCTTGTTTTAAACTCTACAGATATTGCAACGTTCAATGATCTTGTCGTTTGAGCAACCTTTGCTTTGTGTATCTTATAAAGTGGATGTCTAAACATCATCGACGTTTTTATGTTGTCATGATAGAGTTTACAACGTTACAAAATGTTCTTTCTTTCCTGGTTAATTTTCCATATTTTTACTATTTTGCCCAATTAATCTAATATTTTCACAACTACTTTTAGACCTCGACTTCTGAACTGTATGTTTTTTGGGACGCGTTTGTTGACGTGGAGGAGCACGGGATGTCATCTCACCACAGCGGCATACAGAAATACGAACTGGCGATAGGTAGTTATTATTCAAACGCTTAGAGGATAAATATCTTCCAAGTGACGTTAAAACCGCTAGCAAATGTTTCCTACCTAATCGAGTCATACAATTTTCTATAAATGGAATTAACAATATATTTTTTTCATAATCATTGAATACTAAATAGGAAGCAACATTTATTCAACAGGACATAATACAGACTCTCACAAAATAAATCATTTCTGTAGGATCTTCTCATGGTGGTGTAGACATCAAGGATTTTGAAGAACAGAGTGTGACAAACATGGCCGCCGTGCACAACCTTCATCTGCAGCAAGGGCACACCTACTACGCCACGATCCGCGGTAAATACCTTTTGGAACAACATGTAGTTTACGATGGATATATGCACGATGGCTCTGTAGCTTACATTTCGTTATTTCTTGTTTGGAGAAGAATCAGGGGTAGTGATAGTGTATAGGGAAAAATTAAGCCACCAAACGTTGTTTCGTACTTTTTCACCTTTGATTCTACATTTTCGTCCAATAATGGACTACATAATTAGTTGTTTGTGCCAAAATGTTTGTTTTTTAAATATATTTCAGGTCAAACAATGAAAATGTTTTTTTTTGCCTTGTTTTGAGACTGCTAGGGTTAGGGCGTGGGTAGGGTACGGTGTTTTTTAATACTTTAGGACAAAGCGTATAGAAATCATTGCAAATTTTGCCAATTTTTCCGCGAATGCGTAGGGTTACGGTTAAGGGGCAGGGTTAAAGTACGGGTTCATGGTACGATTTTTGTTTCCGTGGAAGTGTGTTTTTAGACATATTTCGGTCCAACATAAATTGAAATCATGTAAATTTTGACAATTTTTCTGGGACTCCTTAGAGTTAGAAGTACTTTTAGATTTAGGGTTAGGATTAGGGTTCAGATTCCTGGTAGAATTTTGTTTGGAGGAAATGGGCTTCTCGATATATTTCTGTTTAACATAGCTAGAAATCAAGCAAGTTAGACATTTTTTTCTGAGACTGTTTAGGTTGTAGTAGGGTAAGGGCTAGTATTCGGGTATTGTTTTGCCGTAGAAATTTTCTTTTCGTGGAAGTAAGTATTTTTGTCAATATATACTTCGGTCCAAAACGGATATATGTCATACAAATTTTGACAATCCAACTTAGAGGTAAGGGTAAGGCTAAGAGGTTTGTTAGGGCATTTGGTTTGTGATGATAGATTTCTTTTCCAGAGTTCTTTTTTTTCTTTCCGGGCATATTTTGGTCAAAAGTTGCTGACACGTTTTACTTTTAAAGACAATCAGTCGAATACATCCTTGGTGAATGTAATAAACATCAATCCTGACACCTTCGCTATTGCATCTTTTAATTGATATAATTGTCCTATCAGACGTAATTGTTTGGTTCAAACTTTTGTCGAAATTATTTTTACCCAGCAACCGACTACGTTGGGTTCTCTGTGACAAGTGTGTCACAAGGTGTTACCATTGACATCACCGCTCCCATGGTAACGGAGGCCACGGTTGACGTCGGCGGTCGTTATCATCTGTCTACATCGTCAATGACAGCGAGGTGGGACGGGGTTTTCCTGGACCCAGAGAGTGGTAGGGGTATTTCTTTAGAAACTCGTTTAAGGCATTAGTTTGAAGATTTTACACGGCCATCTTAAGGTGCACTCTCACTGCACTTTGGGAACGCTTGCGGCATTGTGGGGTTCGTTCACTGTGGCACTGTTGTGTTATTTTCGCGACTTTTAATGATTTAGATATTGCGTAATACGTAAAAGTATGACTTAGAAGACAACAAAATACACAAAACGGAAGAAAATTCGTTCTTTATCTCTGAAATTCGTTGAGTCATCTACAATCGCCATTTTCAAAGGACAACGGCGTGCGTCTCTTCTCTACGACATAATACTGTTGCATGAATGCACGGTGTCTTTGAAGTGTAGTCTTACACTTGTCAAGAAGTCTTGGATGTTCCTCATTTGAATTTCTTCACATTACATTTCTCAACGTTAGGAATATCTCACTACGAGTGGAGTGTTGGCTCCCAGCCGGGTCATGCTGACATCATGCCGTTCACACGGACGGAGTCTGAAGAAGCCGTGTCAGACCCAGCACTGGATCTACAGCTGCAGGAGGGACATGCCTACTATGTGTCTGTTAAGGTTCGTCCGAAATGTACACACATTTAGGTTTTCTTTTTAGATTGACATTTTTAAAGTTTATTCTTGCAGGAAATATAGTCTTTTCACGAATATAATACGACACATTCTGGTCTATCATGAAAATATTCTCCATGTTCTCAAAATCCAAATTTTTAGGACCGTTTCAACATTGTCTTGTTTTACCCCCAGGCGTATAACGGAGCAGGTCTGTCTGTGATCGCGGTATCATGGCCGACTGTAGTGGAGAGCTCGCCGCCTGAACCCGGGGTTGTCTATGATGGGGTTCCATCAGTGGATCACAGAGACGCAGACTTCCAGGTACCTTGACGAAAGAGAAATGCATGAACGTTCAAAAAATTGATTTCATTTAATCATTTTGCAGTAAACATGCATCTAACATACGACATACCCATTGGCTTGTGTTTCCTTCCAGACGGAGCTGGACACGCTGCATGCGGGATGGGAGGGATTCCATGATGCTCACACCGCCATTTTGGGATACGACTGGAGTGTGGGGACATGTCCCGGATGTGATGACGTCATGGAAGCAGAACATGTCGGCTTGCTCACCGGTACAATATCATATATACTGAAGATAAAATATAAATAACACAAAAGTATATGTCTTTAAATACAACGGTATTTTATACGGATTGCTTAACTGGTAGATAAATATTTCTTCACCTTTGCGACGTACATAGGGTCATTCAGAGACCCTATTAAAATTACTGACTTTTCTATCAAACTTGCAGATGTTTCTGCGAGTCATCTCGGCCTTGTCCCCGGTAAGAAGTATTACGTCACAGTAACCGCCTGTAACGCAGCAGACCTCTGTACGTCAGTCTCATCTGATGGCGTCATCATAGACAACTCCCCTCCGGCCCCGGGGGTGGTGTATGATGGGGTGGATGACATGGACAGTCGCTTCCAAGCATCAAGGTAGCTTAAATACGAAGTTCTTGTCCTCTATCATAATTTATCTATAATCATTATCTAAAACTTTTTTGTTCAAACCTTGTTTAAAATCGTTCAATAAACACGCGAGATCGAGACTAGGTCATTCTCTGTGATCAAGATGTGCTGTTAGACGTCGAAAATTTGGAGGTATGTACCTTACCTTTAAAACAGTCATTGCTTGAAGAAAATTTGGAGTAACTGTTCAATACAATAAACAATCAATATGGGATGGTCTACGCCCATGTCTCTATAAACAATAGCTAATGCATTAGCAAATACTGCTTTAAAACTTTGTTACAAGATTAAGTATACCGATAGCTTCAGTATTTCTTCGCCCATATGGTAATGTTCTCGACAGAGATTGCCTATGGTTTGATGGGTGAAAATGTGAGTGGACAGAGACCGAAACATTACAATACAATCATCTAACAAAACCAATATTGGGATTAAATATTACCTTTTTACAAAACGATGTGTATTATATGGTTATCAGGACAGTGCTAGGAGCCCATTGGTTTGGCTTCCACGATCCACACTCAGACCTGTCTCACTACGAGTGGCGTGCAGGCACGACCCCTGGCGGAGACGACTTGTACGGCACCACAAGGCTACATCTGACGGAGTTAGTCCACATCTCCCAGCTGGATCCTCCTCTTCCACTAAGCCAAACCGTGTACATCACGGTTAAAGCCTACAACAAAGCAGGTCTGTCATCTTTATTATGTGGGATAAAGGACGATTTCCAATTTTCCCTACAAAACTCAGAAAGCAGTGTACCAAATAGATGACACAAACTACATCAATGAAATATAATTGAATCTTTTCCATTCAGTAAACGTACATCCATCCACTTTGTGGAAATAAATCCCGCACCATTCAGGAACTGCCAAGAGCATATGGAAGACTGGAGACGGTTAACCGGTCATAAACGTCCTTAGCACGTTCTCGACGAGATGAGATCATGAACTTTACAAACAAGCCAGATATGTGTCCATTGGGTTTTTAACGGTCAAAGAAAATAATCTTAATGCAAATCTTCCGATCTGTAGCAAAATGTGAACTGCCGGTCAAGACCTTTGAAGGGCCGAGAGAATTTTGTTTGAAATTTGCGATTTTACCAGCAGGATGTCTGCCTGGGCATAAGAATAAAATGTGTACTGGGATGTCTGATTTTTATTAGGATTGTACGCTGAGAGAACGTCCAACGGAATCTGCATTGATGAGTCTCCGCCAGTGATGTTGAAGGAACCAGAGTTTGATCTAAAACAGGGGGCCATTATTCCTGATACCCAGGTACTTTGTTTTTATCATATCGTTTCAAAGTGATACTTTGGTTCCATATACAAATGGCCACATCCATTTGAGCATGGGTCATAATTGTTAGGGGCAGGAAAAATGATTTGCATGTATTTATTCATTTGAACTTCCTTATTGAATCGCATTGTGCTGTATTTTACTGTATTGTATTGTATTGTATTGCATTGTATTATATTGTGTTGCATTGCATTGTCTAAGTTTGTATTGTTGTGTTTTGTATAAAATGTATTGCTTTGCATTGTATCGAATTTTTTGCATATTATAACACATTGTGCGTTGTATAGTATCTAATTGAACCTTATTTAATTGTATTGTACTTGATTACATTGCAATGTATTGTATTAAGTTGTTTTGTGTTGCTTCTGAATCTGCCCACGATGTACCTCTCGTTTTTTTTTTAATCATAGTACATTCTTGTCTTAAAGATAGTACATTTTAAAGTGTAACGTTTATCGTTAACGCCAGGTGTGGAGAACAACCCTGTCCGTGAGGTGGAAGGTTGTTGACCCCGAAAGTTCCATCGAGCGGCAGCACCTGTCAGTCTTCACTCACCAACAGGCCGGGGTGGACATAGAGCCTGTGGAGGTAAAGCCCCCCCTTTCCACTAGACGGCGATCGCGCTGGGCTCTCACTGCGACCTAAAACAAATATGTGTAAACTTCGATTTCATATATCCTGGGTATATCATACAAAATATAAAAGTGGCACCAAAAAGACAACAAAACACACAAAGCGTTAAACAGTTCCTTTTTTTCTTAACAATTCGTTTATAGATCTGTCAAATTTAGTTCGCAGAGAGAGCGCGGCTAGACCGCCGCCCTAGTGAAAAGGGGGCATAACGGCATGGCTACTTACGTCAAAGGCCGTCGTATGGTTTTGATGTCGTAGCTTTGTCAAGCAGACTGGAAAAACAACCGTCTACAAGTTGTGAAATAGCCTTTTCCGCAACAAAAGAGCTGATATTTGTACGGCAAACCTATGACTATCAAAAACATTTTAAATGCCCTCAATTTACAATAATACGAGGGTCGTGCGACGAATGGGAAAAACTCGAAAGATTAAGCTAACGTGTAGTTTATGCTAGCATTTTCCCAAAAATGGGCTATTTTAAAACATTCATTTTGTTTCTTGGTTCAATGAAAAGACACAACCGAACAACTGATATGAAAACGTTTATGCTTCTTTCCAAACGTCAGATCGCCGGATCTATCCGAGACTTCAGGTTTACCAACCTATCGTTACATGACGGGGACACATACTACGTACGGGTGGTGGCCTGTAACGGCGCCAAGCTGTGTACATCAGGGGAGACTCGTGGAGTTCTGGTACGTTTTAATCGCATAATTCTCCTTTTAGATAAGATTTTCACAAAATGGCTCACATCCATCACATTATTGTTATAGATTATTATGCGATGATTGCTTCCTCATGACGTTCTTTGAATAAAAATAAAACTCGGCTTTGTCTTATGTCAGCTGACAAATAATCATTCTCTTTCGCAAATAAACAAGGCACTCGACAGCTATAATAGGTTTGGATACCAAGCTAGTATCTTTCGTTACACAACAGTAGATCAGATTGAGAAATGAATGGATGCTGGATTGATCTGAAACATCTGACTGTTTACAAAATATATCCAGTTGCTTCAGCTACATTATATTGGAAACGTAGATGGTTAGACATCTAGGTAATAAGATATGCAAGATAAGAGTTACTCAAGCAATTGTATGGATTTCTAAAATCATTACTTGAGTATTGCTACGGTCACAATTGGACAAAAAGGCCCAGTCGGGTAGTTAATGGGTTTTGTTTCCGTTATATAGAATGCAACCCCTACGTAGCCCAGTGGACCAACCTTGGGGCTACCGGTCTATTTTTGATAACGGACGGGGCCCAAATTATTAAAACTAACCCGCAATTAAAATCACACTGGGACCCGGCGACTACAATCTCCATTACGTTATCTTCATTGTTATGTTGAAACCCTTCTCCCCAGGTGGACTCCACCCCTCCCACAGTAGGAATGTTAGCCGTACAGACCGACCATGCTGCTCAGTTATGGCGTCACCGCGACGGCTGGATGACGTACCACCAACAGATCGGCACCTCCCAGCCTCACGTCAGGCTGGCCTGGCTCGGCTTCACGGACATCCACACTGGGATCCAGGAATATCACGTCACCATCGGATCGACTTTCAGTGGGACAGATCTTACGGCAAGTTTTCTCAACTTTAATTCATCAATAGTTTCTCAACTAATTAATAGTTTGTTGGGAAGTTTGTACTTGAATCGCAACATTATATGGCACCATAATTTTTATTGACCAATTTATGATATATTTCGAAGTGCGACAGGCACAAAATAAATTAAAGGGACACGTCATTCAGCTCTCCAGCAAAAACTTATTTTTCATACTTGTATGTTTGTTTGTTTGAACCTTTGTTTATTCATGAAAGTTCAAATCGGCCTGCAGACCGCTTTTCAATAATTATGTCTTTTCTATTGAATTCGAACGAAACCATGATATTAACAATGACATCTTAAATGAGATGGAAATTAACCAAAATCTATCAAAAATACATGGCCTCTTTTGTTCTATATGACCTCCGACCATGTCAATCAATCATAGTGCTACATGAACGCAATTGCTATCGATGATATCATAAGTATTGTATTGCCACATTATTATGTAACGTGTGACACTGTGTGTCTTAACTATTATGACCTTATGGCAAAATTATCACTCCAGATAGACTGTGTGGTCCTCCCGCACCAGGACGGCCCGTCCCATGAAGACGAAGGCGCCGTTCAAGTCGCTGTAGTGAACCTCACACGGAACTTGATAGACAGGGAACACATCTATGTCACAATTTGGGCCGTGAACAAGGTATAACGTTACGTAATGAGAAGTAACGCAGCGGCTATGTTGCATGTTATTGTTTTGTTTTGTAAAATTGAGAATCTTATATTTATTTAATCCATTTTACAAAGTCAACAGATGTGTTCCCTTTAATCTGATAAAATTTAGATAAAATCTGTCACTACTACTAGAGCTGATCTGATCGCCAACCTTTATCTAAAATTGATCATACATCAAAACATCCACTCTTGGTTTGGTGCCTTGTATCCCCTCGATTATACTTTGACAGTTATCTTCTTATTGTAACAATCCATTAGCCATTTTACAAATGTGGGACTGCTTAACGGCTTGCATTGGTAAGACTTAGTTTATGTTATGCTTTATGTGGAACGTTATAAATGACACCTTTGAATGAAGCACAGTTTTTTTTCTCTTGTTAATAGGTTGGATTGCAGAGCGTTGTGGCCCATGAAGCTCTGGAAGTGGTTCCGTCCAACCCGCACAGCGGCCTCCTGTCATTGGTCAGACGATGTGACGCACACTCTTGTGAGGGCGACTGCACATGCGCACCACAGAACCAGAAATGTGATCCACTTCTCACCGGATGCCAAAACGTCGCAGGTTAGTTTTGTAAACACCTTTCTGTGTATATCATGACGCGTTAATTCTTGCACCCAATGTTACTCACTCGATTTTCATGCTTCGTGAGTAACAATACCTTCGATTAGAAAGGCCGATAACTGCCACGCTAACTGATGTCGGCTATACGTTTTGACTTAAGGTGGTATCTCACTGCACTTGCGTCAAGCTTGCGCCACTATGGGTTTCTTTCACTGCGGCACTGTTTTGTTATTTTCTTCGATTTTTTTTTACAATTTAGATATTGCGTGATACGTAAAAGTATGATTTAGAAGACGACAAAATACACAAAAATAAGGAAATTTCGTTCTTCATGTCTTGAATTATCTTTCGAACCCCGCAGTGACGCAAGCTTAACGCAAGTGCAGTGAGATACCACCTTAAGTCCTGATATGTCTTGGAAATGCTGTCGATTATGAAACTGTATCTTGATAAATATCATGGTAAAGATTGCTACCTGACGGAATATCCTATTCCACTGGTAGAGACCCTGCTCGGTAACTAAATTTAGAGATATCCCTTAAAAAGATTTTCTTCACTTCGATTCATGTCACTTTATATGATTTACATCAATGGATAGACTTGAAATTTAGCATTTATTTGTAAATTAGCTACCACGCTAGAGAGTTCTGATTAAGTGTATGACAACAGAGACTCCGATCGGGATCCACCAGTAGATCTATAACGATCACAGATTCCACCAGATCGCAGCATATTTAATTGCTTACCGAGTGTATTTCTAATACATGCTGTACTAACGTTTTTAAAGTCATATGTACGGTACATTCTAACTCAGGCGTCTCAACAGATATTTGACACAATTTCTATCCTCTTCAGACCGTACAGAGTATCACAGGGTTCTTGTGTACGACTTGACGGACTTGCGCAGTCAGGCAGCACCAGACACCGGCGTCACACTGTCCCAATGCACTCTTGCCGCAAGATGGGAAACATTCCCGGGAGGTATAGCGGTTCAAAGGTAGCAACACTTTAAAATTTGACACAGGCCTTCGTACGTTTGTACAGGGTGATCAATAAGTTCTCGGCCTCACCAAGAAATAATAAGCACAACTCATATTTCGAAGCATAAATGTCAAGTACAAAGTCTTATATGAATGTGTACCAATATTCATATTATTGTAATCAGGCGACACCCAGTAACCTTATGTAAGGGAGAAGGGAAAAAACGTGGACAATTGAGCTGCGACCTGAGGTGTGCGGGTCAACTTGCGCTGCTGGAAGTTAGACACCCACTTTTTTCTGCTTGGAATAGGAAGAGAATCATTATCAAACATTTTGACAATGTCTTTTGTTAATGACAAAGAATTTACGACATGGGGAACTCGACCCACAAATGTCTGATCACAATTTACCCTTGTTTTTTCCCGCCACTTACCTTCTAATTTTCAAAAAACGAATGCCTGGAAAGTACTGACTGCAATGATTTGAAATTTGGAGGATATTGATGTGCTTCGACATCTGAGTTGTGCTTATTATTTCTGGGTGAGGCCGAGGACTTATTGATCAACCCTCGTATGTTGCAGTCCTTTCAAACAGGCTGTGTCAGAAATTAACACTGGCTAGGTAGGATCTATGGCAGCCTTTAAGGTAACTAGACAGCAGCTGTATTTTGTAAGGCACGTTATCATATAGCCAGGCACCATGGACCAATCAGAAGGCCCAATTCCATGCTGGTTATGACGCCGTGACTATAGATTTCTGTGTGTGCCCGGTGTGCATCGCTCCTTCTGATTGGTCAGAATTAATCGTCACCGGTGTCAATGCACTCTTATGTCCATTAAAAGACTCTTATGTCCATTATAAGAGAAGGTTTTACTTATAGCTAACGTTACTTAGACTGGGTAAAAGTTTGATGCTTATATGTTGAAATGAATATGTTATCAGGTATGAGTGGAGTGCCGGACAGGAGGGTAAGGCAGCAGGTACCGGGGTGTTTGATATAAATAAAGACAGGATCTGGTACGACGTGGGGCTGAGAACGTCAGCCGTGCTGAGCATCAGGCGGGACAGACGTAAGTTACAGTAAATGTAAACAAATTTACCAAGGAATGTTTAGATTTGCTTTTGCAATATCATCAATAGTTGTACTGTTCATATCATGATCCCTCTTCTCACTGCGTGCGTTATTGATAATACTGGTATGATTGTGTTAAACGTGTATCTACTTACATTTCATGCAGTCACGCCTTTTGTTTTCAGCACAATTAAAACCCCACATCAGATACGTGTTCCACGTGCGAGCCTGGTACAGCAGTGACGTATATCTGGACTTCCACTCAGACGGCGTCATGACAGACTTTACACCTCCAGCTGTGTCCAAATCAAAGAAGGTGGGGTGTAGGTTGTAGTTTATATCTTTTGAAAGGAGACAGATATGTATCCACGCGTGGGAAATAGTAAACACCAAATTTCATAAGCAGTTGATAAAGAGTTAGATTACAAAAAATTTATCTTTCTCCATTTATAATGTGAATCATAACCGAAATACTCCAGACCATACGTGAGAAAATGCTTTACATTGAAAAGAAACAATTTTGAAATCTTTATTACTTAACTTACTTGCATACTACACATAGAATGGCATCCTATTTTGTACTGTTGATGTTCTGTAGGTAGAAGACATCCCAAACGTAGGTTATACCGAGGACATGGATTTTACGACGGACACCTCCCGTGTGGCTGCAGGGTGGAAGAATGTGTTCAACGAACCGGAAGTTGGAGTTGCGTACTTCCAAGTGTCATTGAGCAGTTTCCCTAGACGTAGGTGCTTTTGTAGAGGAATAGAACAACGTTAAAATGCATGATTGTATTATAACGTTGTAGAGGTTCATCAGTCACGTATGAATACAGTTACTAGAATATTCTTTTTTAAAGGCATAAACACACAAATTATCGAACAAACTCAAACAAAGACACGGTTTGGCAGAAAAAGGAAAAAGTTTAATCAAGAAAAACTTTTTCGCAGAAAAACACCAAAAACAAAAGGCCAAACCGTTAAAAGAAAAGAAACAAAATCATAAAAATACCTAAACATGAATAAAAAAGAAGACACCACCACCCCACTACCTATGAACATATTACCAAACTATTAATACTCTAAACTGTTACTCTAAAAAACACTGCAATGCCTTCAACGACGCTACTGAGACATCTTCATCCTCTGGATATGCATTAACGTTCTATAACACAAACGTAACCTAGTAACTCAGGGAACTCTCAAATACAGACTAATGTCGTCAACTTATGAATATGCTTTAACATTCTAATCTAGAACAAAACCTAACGTGGTACTCAATGGAACTTGTAAATACAGTAAATAATCCTTAGAATGCCGATCGCCATGTTACACCATATTGATACCGGACAAATCGGAGAATCTTGATATTCATTACTGGAACGTACAATACTCTTTCTGCACATTGTAAAGTCTTAGACCACCTGGCTCTGATCAGCAAATTCTGTTTACTGCGAAACCATGTATGTAGAGTGAATTGCTTTAAGGTCAAAACCGTATTTAGACACAAAGTAAGATTTTCGCTGAAACATAAGGAAACTTAATATCACTGTCAATGTGGTCGCCTAAATGAGTCCGAGGTATCTAAGTGCACTTGAATCCTAAGTAAGACTTCCGGTGTGAAAGGCAGCTTCTGGCGAGGCGTATGTCCCGTTTCTTTCTCAAGCCCTACTGACACATAGTAGTCCAAGCTCAATTTGAGCTGGCATAAACCATAAACACAACAAAATAAACAAACATTAAACCTATTCTATTAATAAGGGCAATCCAAGATAGAGTCCTCCTGGAATACCGGAATGTCAACTGTAGTCCGAAGCCAAGCGAGCTGGTCAAACTGCTCAGAATGATAATCCGAAAGATGCCATCGGGAAAGGTGATCTGCAAGTCGGTCATGACTGCCTTAGATATGTGTGATATTAACCTGGAACGCAGATGTGGCTGCCAACAACCACAGCTCCCTGGCACAGTGTTGCAGATTCAAATCACATCCGAGTTCCACATGTTTACAACCATGCGTCAGGCCATGGTATCACGGTATAATTAGCATAGTGCTGTAGATCCCGATCACGTCCGAGTTCAACACGTAAACACACATCAGACCAGGTTATCACGCTATAACTAGCACAGTGTTGTAGATCCCGATCACGCCCGAGTTCAACACGTAAACACACTTCAAGCCAGGTTATCACGGTAAAACTAGCACAGTGTTGTAGATCCCGTTCACGCCCGGGGTCAACACATAAACACATGTCAGGCCAGGTTATCACAGTATAACTAGCACAGTGTTGTAGATCCCGATCACGCCCGAGTTCAACACGTAAACACACGTCAGGCCAGGTAATCACGGTATAACTAGCACAGTGTTGTAGATCCCGATCACGTCCGAGTTCAACACGTAAACACACGTCAGACCAGGTTATCACGGTATAACTAGCACAGTGTTGTAGATCCCGATCACGTCAGAGTTTAACACGTTTACAAGCACACGTCAGGCCAGGTTATCACGGTATAACTAGCACAGTGTTGGAGAACCCGATCACGTCCGAGTTCAACACGTAAACACACGTCAGACCAGGTTATCACGGTAAAACTAGCACAGTGTTGTAGATCCCGTTCACGCCCGGGGTCAACACATAAACACATGTCAGGCCAGGTTATCACAGTATAACTAGCACAGTGTTGTAGATCCCGATCACGCCCGAGTTCAACACGTAAACACACGTCAGGCCAGGTAATCACGGTATAACTAGCACAGTGTTGTAGATCCCGATCACGTCCGAGTTCAACACGTAAACACACGTTAGACCAGGTTATCACGGTATAACTAGCACAGTGTTGTAGATCCCGATCACGTCAGAGTTTAACACGTTTACAAGCACACGTCAGGCCAGGTTATCACGGTATAACTAGCACAGTGTTGGAGAACCCGATCACGTCCGAGTTCAACACGTAAACACACGTCAGGCCATGTTATCACAATATAATTAGCACAGTGTTGTAGATCCCGATCACGTCCGAGTTTAACAAGTAAACACACGTCAGGCCATGTTATCACAATATAATTAGCACAGTGTTGTGGATCCCGATCACGTCCGAGTTCAACACGTAAACACGGGCCATATAAAATGCGAATTCCAAAAAAAATCAACTATTACAATATGTCTGTGTTCATAATTCTCGAGTAACGTTCTCCAAGTATATACTTTCAGCTTTGATTTCACTAGTACTGATAGAATTGTGAAGATTACCGTGTGTCGCAAACTCTTCATGTAACTTGATCATCTTGTGAAAGTCCGCGTGAAGGACCGAGTCCCTGGGAGAGGTGGGCGGGTTCTCTGGAGTTATGGTTTGTTCTGTCTGTTGAGCCGCCAAATGGCCGGGGGTTGTACTGGCAATCTTGACTCGAATGCGGTTCCTGTATGCCCCGTACTACCAAGCACGCACTACAGACGTGTAGCATTGGGGCGTTCCACCGTGGACTCCAATGGCCGGGTTGTAGGGAACAGTTGCCGGACTGAAACCCGCCACAATACCGCGGCCTGCTTCCCGCCACACGAGCTTCCTTGACAGGACCCGCCCTCGATGACGACGCGTTGCCACGAGCGACGCCAGCTTGTGTCCGGTAGTGTCTCTCTCTGATGGCATCAAAGGTACCGCGGCTACGCCACGTGAGCGAACCATATTCTATCCCGTACAGTAAGGATGCGTGGACCTCCCGAACTAACTCCCAGTTATAGTACACAGCATCGAACATAAGATCTACTAGATGAACCAACTTATGCTCCGCGTCAACCGAAACCCGCTCCGAATAAAGGACATTCTTCAGAAAGCCGTGTACAAACATGGGCAAGGATAACTGATCATAAGTCACGCCCCCTTCCTTCCCATATCCTGGGAAGTGCACTCTGTGCTGTGGCCAATCAAGTTTGACACGACTTGTACCCGAATCATCAATAGTACGGTTTCGACCGCTCTTACCTGCCCGGCGTCGGCGGCGCTTGGTAGAACGCGAGCGGGAATCATCAGACATGCCAGAAGTGTCCGAATCATAGCTATCACAGCGCCGGCGTGACACGGACCGCTTTGAAGAGACGTGTTTCCCTTTCATCTTGGCACTCTTGACAGACGACCCCCTCTGACTCCATATCAGCACATCCGACACACAAACTTTGAAAAGGGAGAGCGGAGCAAAACCGTGCAACCCGCCTGCCCAGTAAAACTCGAGTGACGTCACTCTCACGTGTTCCGGGTCAAAGTGCAAACGGGCCGCACCAAGACAGATAAAGTTTGCGATCAATTAATAAAAATTACAAATGAAATTTTTCTCACCTACAGGTAGGAAATGTGACGTAGGCCTTAACAAATATTCAGAATGTTATATATTCAGTAATTATACGACCAGTTACTAGAATATTCTTAAAACAGTAACGGTTTTTAAAGGTTAAACTTAAAATTATTGATGTCTAGTTGCACAGCTTGTTCACCTAGATCTACGCAAGTCTCGGACCTAGTCTCGTTCTCTCGCGAGACTAGGTCATACATTCTCAGTGAACAAGATGTGCTGCTAGACATCGGGGTACGAGTTTAAACCTTTGAAAACTGTCGCTGTTTTAAGCATATTGTAGTAACTGGTCGTATGATAAAAGAATATATAACATTCTGAATATTTCTTAAAGTCTACGTCACCTTTCCTACCCGGGACCCGGCCGGGCTTTTTGCGGAAACGAAAATTAAAGTTTATGCCAATTAATATGCAGAAGGCATGTTGTTGAATTTTTTTGGTAGGTATTGTGTTTTTGTTGTCGTACTTTTCGTTCCCCAAATCTCTCCGGCCGGGCCCCTTTGTGGAAATGTGACAGCACAGTGTGACAGCACAGGAGGAAAGGATATACCAGTGTCAAAACTGCTAAGAGAGCTTGTAAATTCAGGCCTTGTAGGCTTTGACAGCTTTAAATTTGAACCCTTAGTTCTAAAAATCCGGTTTTAACATGTTGCAATGTGCTGAAGACATCAATCCAACCTGTTAGCTGTAACATTGAGTACTTCTGCAGCTCTTGACATGCAACTTCAAAGCCGCTGTTTCCACCGTAGATATCTATTTCACACTTTACAGGAGAGGACATTGTTCCCTACATCAGTTATAACCTGTCTGACACCACGAGTGAAGTTCTGATAGACGGTGTGACGCTACAGTCCGGTGTGAAGTACTTCAGTAACGTCCGAGCCTACAGTCATGCCGGCTTACACACTACAGTCAGCTCTGACGGCTTTCTGGTTAGTATTGACTTTGACGTCAGGTGGTAAATATGTAGCAGAAATATTCAAGTAGTCCATAGCCTTTATGAGGTCATGCGGGCAATGTGTCTAGGACACTGTACCGATCTCATCCACTGGCATTTACCTCCCCAACCGAAGTCAGGTACCCATTTTCTCACCTAGGTAGAGTAAAAAGGGTCGTTTAAAGTGCCTTTCCCAAAGACAAAACTTCCAACTTAAATACCCAACATCGAAGACGTGACCTTTCGATCAGCACTTACACAAGAATGGCCACTCGTCTATCCGAAGCCACATATACAGTGCATGTATTGTGATATATATGATATCTAGTCTTTGTCGCTCATCACTACTTTTAGACATAGCTAGATAACAAGAGTAAACGCTGTTGAGAAAAATCATTGCTCTTATGGCCTACGTCGCGCTAAGAAGACATTTATGGATGGCAGTACAGATATTACGTCTATTTGCTAATTTGAGGTGAGTCCCGCCCTGTCTATTGCTGCAGCAAGACATTACAGAAACCAAAGCCGTAAATGCAACGGTTTTAAGTAATCTAAAGGAAAAAAATGCATTGTATTTTTTGTTACTTTTCCGCTAGGTCGACACTGAGCCTCCGTCAGCAGGAGTAGTTTATGACGGATTGGACATTCACGACATGGACTACCAGAACTGCAGTTCTCACGTGGCCGCTAGTTGGCACGGTTTCTCCGACCTCCAGTCGTACATCCACCACTATGTGTGGTGTGTGGGTTCCACGCCTGGGACTGACGATATCCTGACTTGTACAGATGTGGGACTAAGTCTGGCGGAAGTGAAAGAAATTTCACCTGCACTTGCAACTGGTAGGAACGTTTCGGTCCAGTATAGTCTATCATATATGACAAAACATCATCATAAATCCAGTAATATTTGATAACTGTTTGATAGCGTATTGTGTATCCGAGCTAGCGATATTTGACAATGTCAGAATTGATTTTGGACGCAAGATTCTTTTGAAGAATGTGAATGAAGAGTTCTGACTATTTGGGCCCGAGTGCTGTTTTAGGCACTTTAGCATTGCACAGACCAATGCCCTCTTGCTGCGTAGTAGTAGTGCGGTATAGTTAATAGACAGTTTATCTCTCTAGGAAGGTATTTTACATCAATTGTGGAGCATCAACTGTCATTACGCCTGATAAGACAAGGGAGAGGACATTCAGTAACTATAATAATTTACAGCGGTATGAGGTATTCGATTTATAGGAAGACTTGAGGTGAACACATAAAAGAGTATTTCAAAGTAGTCAACCGAGTTAATTTTTTCTTCAGGTACAACATACTATTCTACCGTGTACGCTGTGGATGCTGCGGGGCTGACGTCATCACCCGCAATGTCTGATGGGATACTGGTGGACACCACTCCGCCGGCAGTGTTGAACAAGTTTGATTTCGGAACAAACGTGCTCGGTAACCCGTCATTCGAAAATGTTCAGGTCAGTGATGCATGATTTAGATTTATCAATGATATAAGATAAAAGCACAGTCATTAATAAACAATGAATGAGCGTAAGTCGATGAAGTCAGACGGCACCCGTTACAGTATAAGTATGAAGTATAGAAAAATGAAAGTTATAGTAAATGTATATGGTCATGAGAATTTGCTTCGGGAGTGTAGAAAGTACGAAGCCTAAGAATTTGTTAGAGTAAAGACCAGGATTCTACAAGCTTTAAACCTTGACGGACAGATTCAGTTAGCAGTCATGTTTTGCAGCAACAAAATTGCTATGATGAAACATCTAGTAATATTCTTAGTGCCAATATATTACGATAACACTTTATTCTTCCGGCTTGTTCAGAGTTCTGCAAACACCAACCTTACAACAGACCATGGAAGTGCTGGAAACGCCATCATTTCAGCAACAGATAACGAAAGTGACAGTAATTCAAGTCTTACATCAGACGACGACATTGTAAGTAACACCAACTTGACAGCAGACAACGACAAGTCAACCCACTGGAACATCTCCGGTGTAGCGGCCGTGATGTCCCCGTCCACGGCTGTGTCTCACCACGGAGTTTCCTACCTCCTCCTGCACGGGTCCATCTCACAGCTCATCCCGACCAGTCCTGGTGAGAGATACCGCCTGACGCTTCACGCCTCTCCCATCTTCCCCTCCAACACACCAGTGGTGGCACAGGAGGGGTACGTGATCAGTCCCGGCATGCACCGCGTGTTTAAACTGTATCAGCGCCCGTCCCACCTGGAAGGGGTGGAGCTACACGTGGACAGGAACATCACGTGGCACAAGCACGTGTTCTACTTCACAGCTGTAGAACACGTGTCTGAGGTAGTCATCGGATCTGTAGGGCCTTGGAGCGGGATTGCTCTGGACGATGTAAAGGTAGGGTCAACAAATTGATTGACTATTGCAATTATCTTACTCGTGTGGGCTGCGACAAAGTATTGGGAAAGTGGCGTAAATTTTCACATTAGGATGCTCGTCTAAGTTTGGAATCTAATGGGAAACCAAAACAAGTGACCGTAGGTAACATAGTCTGTGACGTCGGTCTGGTATATGTTGGTTGTTCTGTCTCCTTTGGTGTGTGACGTTGTGCTTATATCCTATAATGATCCTTTTCATGGTGTTAGATATATCATTTTATTCAAAGTTGCTTAATCCACACTGTAAATGAGTTCGGACAAGAGGCTGAACGTACAAGTATATATGAAGACAGCATTATCATAATAAAAGTACCAACCATGTTCATTTAAAACTGTCATATTCAAAGTAGACCAAAGTTAACAAACATATCATGACCAGCTGGTCGCAGCTGGTCACAGCTGTTGACATATTTCGAGCAAGGTGAACAACTGTCAACTTGTGTGTACGGTAAAATCATAATCCAACATATTTCGAGAAAGGTGAACAACTGTTAAGGCGGCCCTGGACCAAAACACCGTAAGACGAACAAATTGTAGGGGTGATATTTTTATACATCCATAATAAAACCAACAGCCGCGAGAAAAAAAAAAGTGCATCATCGTCAACCTCAGTGCAGAGGATCTGCCAAACAACGTACGTATCCGACAACGGGAACATGCAGATACGGATGCGAACGGGAATTACTTTGACGATCAGATGAAACCACGCATCTGCTTGCAATGTTTAATTATGGCAAGGCTCACACAAAGTGGCCCTGGACCAAAACACCGTAAGACGAACAAATTGTAGGGGTGATATTTTTATACATCCATAATAAAACCAGCATCTGCGAAAAAAAAAACGTGCATCATCGTCAACCTCAGTGCAAAGGACTTGCCAAACAACATACGTATCTGACAACGGGAACATGCAGATACAGATGCGAACGTGAATAATTTTGACGATCAGATAGAACCACGCATCTGCTTGACAATATAAAATTACGTCATGACCCACATGCAGGGGATCTGGACCAATACACCGGAAGACGAACATTTTGTAGGGGTGTTATTTTTATAACATCCATAATAAAACCAGCTGCCGCCGAAAGAAACCCACGTGCATCATCGTCAACCTCAGTACAGAGGACCTGCCAAACCTCATAGGATTCAGACAATGGGTACATGCAGATACAGATGCGAACGCGCGAAAACGTGACAAAACTAAAAGTCTGTCGCCAGAGGTTACCCTCTGGTCACAGACTAACTATGACATTACGGGTACGGCCATTTTGTTTGTAGAGGTCACCTACTTTACCCTTAGATCGCACGTCAGTGTGACCACAATGAGAAATTTGAAGAAAATTCGCAATTTTGGCGAAATGTTCTGGCACAATTTAGCGTAGCTCGGTGAGATAGCCGCGTTAGAGACAGCAAACTTAACAGGATAGGAATCATTCTGCATTTCACTCATGTTGGTGAGTTGCTACCTAATCTATTGCTCTCTTGAAACTTAAACATAAGGCGTAGTTTTGTTTTAAACATGGATAGATAGTATTATGCAAACTATATAAAAATTTAAATTATAACAGATGGGGAGAATTTAGTTGTCTTAACGTCATGTTCTTGCTGTAGGTACCCTTACCTAATAAGAGCACCCCTTAATACCCTACATGCCTACAGGTCCAAGAGATGCGACTGGGATCCCGCCTCCCTCCAGCCAGTCCTAACCCGACCAACCAGCTGACCAGTCCTGTCCACCTGGAGACCAGCTTCGCCCACGACTGGACCTCCGTGCGCGCCGCCTGGGACTTTGTGGACCCGGAGAGTCCGATAGTCGGCTATAGCTTGGCCATCGGTACAGTCAGAGGTGAAGATGAGCTTTTGGTGATATCTTTATATTTCAGCCATACCACATATGGTATGGTGAAATATATTGTATTCGTAATGTTTCTTTCTCCTGTCAAATCTTCAAATCGATTCATCTCCGTCGTTCCGGGACCGAATGACCTGAAATTTGGCACAAGGGTAGAATGGGTCAATACCAAGGTGCTGTTTTCTCTTTTTTTTCATATCTGCCTCTAAAATGATTTTATTGAAGTTTAAAGGTCACGTTTTGACCAAAACGGTATATTTTGGCCCCCTGTACCCTTGAATTACAATGGAATGACCTGAAATTTGGTGTAGATAGGCATTATATAGTTGGTAAAATGATCCAAGTAAAATTTTTGGCATAAACCAATCTCAAATTGTTAATTTCTGCACTTTTCTGAGGGTAAATTGGTTTTCTTTCGGCCTTCTCCCGTGAACTCCCGTGACCCCAGAGCCCACACGTGCCAGGTGCCAGCGGTCTGGGGAGAGCGAGAGTTAATTACTTTATGGACGCCAGCCAATCAGCGACGAGAAAGGCGAATGCTAGTTAATATTCATAAGCGGGGCCTTGCAATCCAGTATATACACAAACAGATGCATATTACAGCCTTACAGTGGCCACACAGTGGCCATATGTTACCCTGTGCCCGGTTTGAAATTGTAGTTTGCGAGGATTTGGAGTTCAGACAGGGTCATTTGAGCGGTAGCGGACGGTACGCGTGCATTGAACGTTAGAATACAAGTCTGTGTTGATGAATTTACCAACATTTCGCATGGCACTATCAATCATTTTCGCCAGATTTGACTTTGGGGGTTAGTTGAGACAATCGAGAAAATGTTACTTGGCAGAAAACGCGGGAAAATTGGACAGTTTGCGTTTAGTTCTGACACGTAAGTTTGACAGTGGCGAGAATGCATGTATTTTTTCCCGAACAAATGTAGGTACTTCTAGTGTTGTTGTTGTTCTTTTTTGACGTTAACTTTGTACATTCAAATTGTAAGTAACTTTAAACTGCCAGAGTTTGAGCCCAATAAAAGACTCTTAGTACCAGAATATCACCACTGACCTCCGAAAAGAAACCCCCGAACAAGGTAGAAACTCCTATCCTCCAGGTCTCGCACGCCACGAGCAGGAAATTATAACACTCAGACAAGATTACGTCCGATGGCTGATTGCATACAAAGTAAAACGATTTAACAGTGGTATGCTGGGGCATATACTTAACAAAGAATTCGAAGGAAAATGAAATATATAGATAAAGCCAAATCAAGTTAACTTGTTGGTCCTGAGATTTTTCAGAAAAGAAATGAAGCGACAGGGCCAGGTAAAATTCTTGGAAAAATTCGAGACGTCTCCGTTTATGTAATGGCTCATACAAAACAAGAAGAAGATTGAAGTTTTTAGCTTGAAAAAAAAAACACTCCTACTACACAGTACCTGCACCTGCTTGACAATTATTAAAACGTATGCCCTACTTGATTAAAAAAAGTTCACTGCAATAATAAATGTACCTACATCACAAGGAGATTATGGCGGTACTTAGACCTAGTTATCGAAGTGGAAATTGTTGAATGGCGTCATGTAATTTCATGATGAAAATATTCTGAATGGAAGATGCGCTTTTTTTCACTCTCGGAAAAATAGGAGCTGCCGCGATTCTAAAAACCAATCAGTTATGCATAGGCGCTCCTGTGGAATATTATATTCTTTCATATGGGCCCGGGGCATATTGGGCAAGCTCTGTTTTGACCTGGAATCAATTCACAATATCAGTTCTCTTTTGGGGATAACTTACAGTTAATTTTTGCGCAGGGGTGACTTGGAACAGTCCAATGTTGCGTGGGAATGGGTATGGCTGAAATATGCTGTATTTGCACCCAAGCAAATGTCGGCCTTTCTAGTTAACATTTATCTTTAAACATTTGTATATTTTCTGTCTTCTTTGTCTGATTGCAATACGTTGAATGGAATTTTGTATCTTTTATACCAGTTCAAAACACTTGTGGCTTTGTTCGGTAGCTCATATACAATGTTCACACTTATAACTGCTTGTAGCTAGCAACCTAAGTTTAACATGAGGTTTTGGCAAATAAACGAGCATAGATTTAGTCATAGCTGGACTAACATAATTACATTTCACCCATAGCACAGGTATGGAAGAAATGTATTGTTTTTCCTGACGTTTTTTCTCCTGTCAAACCTTTAAATCTATTCCTGTCCATTTTGTCTGGACCAAATGGCCTGCACAAAGGCAGAGATGAATATTTTTTTAAGATTTTCTGGCCATTTTTAGACCACAAATGTATATTTGGCCCCTGTACTTTGGTATTACAATCAAATGACTTAAAATTTGATATAGGAATGCACTGGACATTCGGTAACACTTTTAGCACACAGTACAACGAAATCAATAAAGTGTGTACCTTGGTAATACAACCAAATTATCTAACATTTGGTATACGGGTGCCCTGAATATTTAACTTCATAATGATTCCTTTTGATGAGCGAAGGTATTTTTGGACTTGTTTATTTTACACGTGAGTACTACTGGAAGGGTCCACTCTTGCGTGAGGGCAATTATTTTTAATTCAATTTTTGACCAGGGTGATTATATGCGAAGTACATTTTCAAGTAGTGTCTATTCTTGCAAGGTGTTTGACTTATTGGAAATTCACTTTTAGAAAAGTCCATTTTGCATGGGGTGGGAGATGGGGGTGAAGTTAGTTGTATTTGCTCACAAATGTTGTCTGTCAAGATAAGAAATGAATCCCTTTTATTTTTTTTGCAAAATTTCACGTGTAGACGAGCTTTCCATCGCTTGAACAGTGACCCAAACACAAAATGATACAATGTACTTGTATAGATAATGATTTTCTTATTTCCTTTTTTTCATTTCTTAAGGTGGAACTCAGCTACAAGACTTCAAGACCGTCGGAAGAAACACGTATGCGCACAATGAAGACGTGAGACTGAGTCATGGATCGTTTGTTCATGTGACAGTTGTGGCTGAAAACGAGGCCGCTCTCCGTTCTGTTGTGTACTCGGACCCAATCCAGGTGGACTTGACACCTCCTGTCATCTCTTGGATCAAGGTTAGCCATATGACAGGGTAGAGATTGTGATCTGATAGAATCACAGATCTCTGTAGACAGACTACGATCAGGATCTATACTCAATTCTGCCTGTAAAGATCTCGTTTTTTATTAATGTCACTTCAGATCAACAGAATTAATTTGACATGTATCATTCATAAATTGGTGACCATACTTGCACATTCCTAAAATACCAGTCGCGATCGCTGTTGACTGAACCGGGATCTCTACCGACAGAATCTCTACCGACTCGGTGAATCAGCTGGCATGTATGCAAACACAAGCAAACCTTTTCATCAAGCTGTATTGGCACCGAAATTCTTTGGCTAAAGCCCTTGGCTAAAGAATCTGCTTTACGTTATGTCAACGTTGCGTTATTCTCTTAAACTTCTGTTGTTTCTCAGGACGGCAGCGAGGAAGAGGACGTGGAGTTCCAACAGTCCGAGATCATCACAGTCCACTGGAACGTCACTGATGCTGAGAGTGGGGTGGAGTTCTGTGAAGTCGCGTTAGGTAAGACTGAGTTGTCTCCCAAGATCTTCAGGACTGTGTGTTCAATAATATTTTATTCTCTTCCGATTAACATACTTTTGATATTCTCCTTTACAACAAGGTTTGAGTCCAGGGTCATCCGAAGCCTACCAGTTTACCCAGCAGCCATCAGTCTGTAGCGCCACCTTTAACCTTTCCGGTCACCTGACCCACGGTGATACCGTCTACTCCACTGTCCGTTGTCATAACTACGCAGGGATGACGTCACACGTGACATCAGACGGCGTCACCATTGTCAGTCAGCCGCCAGACAGGTGGGATGACTAGAAATTAAGAGCCTTCTGTAACACATTGAAAGCATAGTTGGTAGAGTGTGTTTTCTGAGTTCAAAACGTCAAATTAGTGCCGTTAAAAATAAAAATAAAATTATCATGCGACGCGGTAGCATTCGTTGTACGGTAGTAACCGTTACACAGTAGTACAGCGACCCTGCTTCTGGAACTAGAATCCGTTTATTTCCGGCTACGACGCTCACCCAGCATGCACGCGAAAATCGATCGAACGACGAATCTGCGAGCTCTAAATGATATCTTCGGCAGTGATATATCTATACGTCCGGAGATTGTTCGATCAACGCGCGATGTTTAGTCACCGATGATCTTTGAGGTGTCGGGCGAATATAGACCGACTTATTTATCATCGGTTGCAAGTCGGATGGAGTACGCCCGTCGGTCGGACAAGCTTCGCACGACTCCAGTTTGTTTGCAAATTTAGACTTCCTTTGACTGAGCGTGTAATTCTGACATTGTGGCTCCTGAGGTAGTATGCGGACTGAGCTTATCGCACAATTCCTTTCCTGTGATCTATTCTACCCGTGCCGTCCATTAAGTAATTAAAGATTGATTGAACTATAATTGCTTTTTTTGTGACCAACGTTTTGTCTTACCTCATCCGCGTACAAGATGTGGCGCCATGTGATAAATGTATTCCCAGGCGATCGCACGAGCCTCGCTCAATGTGATGGGCACGGGTTTCAGGCGAAAAATACGAGCGACCGTTAATCTTACAATCGGCCGACCTTATAGCGATCAGGAAGTACGGCCGATGTTCGTAGACAATGTTAAGAAGCGATTAGGACGGGTGTCACGGGATATTAAGCTATAGTCCACTGTTCATTGTGCTTGTCGGAAATAGCTAGTGGAATTTTCCCAGTATATTAAACATGTAAATAGTGTACACAGTGTCTAATTCCTCTGTCAGGACCAGTGGAAGATTAGCTCTTCAGTGACATCTTTTATTTCTTTATCAATAATTGTGTGTTTCCTCTGCATCAGTGACCACGCCATAGTAGAGACCATGAGTGAGCCCCAGTCCTACTACCCGACCCGCGCCTCCCATCAGTCTGCTGCTGACGTCATCCACCTGTCATGGGAAGGCTTCTTTGATGTTTCCGGCATTCGGAACTACCAGGTAACGATAGCCCGTCAGTAACTAGACATGGAATGACAGACTAAGTAAATGGAATTACAGATTAATTATACTGCCTTAATTCAACTGAATATTACCTCATCACCCCAGAACATCCTTTTTTCGAATAGCTTTAGTCCCATTTCATGAATAGCTTTTTGAGGTTGGTAATTCATGGGACCAAGATAAGGTTTTTAAATCACACCTTAAGTGATATTCCTATGATGTAACGGTGTTGCAACCCCTTTCCCTTAATATTGACATTCAATGCTATAGGGTCGATTCAACTTTAATACCATGTAAAGTAATGGTAGGAAAATTTACTTTTTGCATTGTCCTAATCTTACATAGAGCACCTTTGAACATGTTCTTTTCCTATGTATAGTGCCGTGTGACTGGCCCTGGTTTGACAGACTTCCCGTGGATCAATGTTGGTCAGACCGGACAGACTCACGCAACCCTGTCAGGGCTCCAACTGCACAACTACAACAAGTATGACGTACACGTCCGAGCTGTCAATCACGTCGGCATGGTCAGTCATGACGTCACCTCTGAGTTCTATGTGGAGATGGAGCGACCGCTGGTAGTGGGTAAGCTCCGTCAGTTTTTTCCTTTACCATTTTTTTGCAATGCCTTTGCAATTCACCATGCGCTAGCTAAATTAATATCTTTTGCACATCAAATGCACATCAATGGTCTTAACATTTGATGGCAGGTAGCTTTCACGGTTGGACAGGGTTGAGCTCCCTAACAGTTTAATTTTGGAACTGCAGGGCCGTTTTTGTCAAGACATTCGAAAGAGGATAAATGACGAAAGGGACGACGAATATGTATCACTTTTGGCATGCAGGTAGCTTAGGCAAAGATGTTCATAATGATATGTAAGTTATGCAAATGGGGACTTATTCAATCCTAGGTTAGCAATTGTTTTTATGTATCCCGATTTGGTATGATTTTAAAAGAGCTCCCTCGGAAATCAGTTACCAAGTTAACGGAAGAGACAACCCCAATAGATAAAAAAAGACTAGGTCGGGGATCGAACTCACGACTACCTAGTACAAGTCGAACACTCTACTCCCTTATTATCAAGCCAAACTAACGCCACCTGCAATAGAAGCAATTTTTATAAGTAACACACTGTGTTATACACATACGAGGGGCGTGCAATTAGTAATGGTCCTGACCCATTTCCCATAGCAGGAGATTAATGAAACTTGGCACAGTTATTAGTCTTTCTCTTCATAGGAATCACCCAGAGTTATGCATTTCTCCCATCGTTTGATGCAGCTCTGGACACCGATTTTGTAGGACACCCCAGGTTGGTCCTCCAACTGATGCCTCATCAATGGCACAAGAGGGACGACCAGGTCTGGGAGCTGTTTCCACAGACTTCCAGCCACGTTTGAATTCAGGATGCCAGCGTTTTACAAGGTCATATGATGGGGCATCATCACCATAAGTTTCATTTATTTCATCAAAAGTCTTCTTTGGTGTGCGTCCTTTCAAATACAAAAACCGGATCACTGCGCGACACTCAACTGGTTCCATTTCACACCTGGTCCATTTCGCACCTGACTAAGTTCAAACACCAGTAAATCAGAAACCACAATTAGTTCAGAGCTGTCTTTTGCAACATAACCCATAGAGATATGAATTATTACACATACAAAATTTCATTTAGATCAGACAACTGGAAGTGGGTCAGGACCATTACTTATTGCACGCCCCTCGTACACTGTGTCAATCTGGAGTTGGTTGTTCATGAAGAGAATCTTCCCAAGAGACGATTATGATATACATTTGAATGAAAGTTCATCTCTTCCCAAGGATTCGATCAGTCCTCAGATTCTTCTCAGGCACGATGAGTTTAGACAAAGTTAGAATTTTGGACACTGAGGCGATCTACAACGGGGCTCTTTGATCAACCAAGGCGGCGATCGATACCGACTAATGTGCAAACCTTGACCACGTGGTACGAGCTTAAGATCATATCAATTTGAAAAGGGACTGATCGAAAGCTTTTTGGTACATGGTATTGATATAAAGCGCTATACTTTGCAACGATATAACGCTAGTTCACCTTTGTCCCCGGGGTAACCTTTATCCGTTGTTTTATGGATATAAGTCGACAGGCAGAAGTTTCAAACTGCAACAATTTAAAAATGTTTTAATTTGAAACCACGGTAGTCGACTTGATATCTGTAATACGTTTTTTTTTTAACAAAGGACATATGTTACACCACGGATAAAGTTGAAGTAGCGTTATACTAGTTTGTATGACATCCCTGCATTGTATGTTCGTTCCCAACCACAGGAAGCGAGTTCAAAAGCTGGTGGCCCCAACAGGGAGTGATGATGTTCGACTGGACAGGTGTGTTCCTCAGCAACTCCTCACTCATTTACGAGGTTTCCATAGGAACCACGTCAGCCGGAAGTGACGCCATGCAGTGGAGAGAAACGGAGAAGACCGAGATGCGTCTTGACGGTGTGGACATCAACAAAGAGCACTATGTCGTCATCACAGCTGTCAATCAAGCCGGGCTGTACACGACTGAGAGTTTCCTGATGTCCTACCTGGGCAGTGGATGAAGGAAATGACAAAAATGTAAACACTTGCGTGTTACCTAGTAGTAAATAGTAACAGTTATGTTAATCCGTGTGCTCGAATATTTTTCATTTTTTATTCAAACACAGAAATGAGGGGTGATTACTGTCCATCGTAACATGGGCGTAATTCTAATAAGTTATGTTGATCATTTTTAACCTGATTGTTGCTAATACTCGTAACTTCAATCTTGTGTGTCACTTCGCAATAACCTGCGTTAGATGACCTCGGTAGACTTGTTGTATATCAAACGTGGACAGTTTCAGGAAAGTCTACCGGAGAAAGGGTGGTACTAATAAATCTAAAAATGACTGTCAGCTACTAAATATCACCAACTACTTGGAGGACACATTGAAACAGTCCATTTTTACATAGTTAAGACCCTCTCCCAAGCAACCAACTATCTTACCCAACCTGCAGTCGGTCGGCAACCACCAGTCCCAAAGGGGGATTCACCCTCCACTCAACAACCAAAATTGAAAAAGAAGCTAGCAGACATGAGTATTTCTGTCGCCACTGTTACCCTGAGTTTCTGGGTTTTACGTCTTGGTAACTATAAAACAGCACCCAAAAATGGAAATGTCAAAGTGCCCCAGTTTCTCTTGTGTACATTTATTTCTTCTCCTTCTAACTAGGATTACCATACCATGCATCAATTATCAAACCAACCAACTTGTCGGTAGTGACCACCTTTCATCAGCAATTTTGGTTGGTTGGTTTGTTGGTTGCTTAGGACAGGTTTGACTGTTTGACTTTTCAGGCGGCGTTGGACACCTCGCAAAGCGTGATGGGATTTTTTAAAATGATATTTTAGATGTTGCTTGGTACAAATCACAAACTGCAGTTTCAGAATGATATAAGTACACGAGTTTGATACATAACTCCAGCCATAGTACTAGTATTAACGTAATGATATAGTAAAAATATAGTTGGACTTTTTTCGGACAAGGAGGGTTGGGTCTCTTGTATTCCATTGTCACGTGTCCTCAATTGCAAGCGAACCTAACATTATATGTCCAATATGAAGTCTCTACCACTGACCACAAAAATGTATGACGTGTCTGTATTGATTATGCAAATAAGGTATTCATTAGAATAGCGCACATTCTGTTAAATGCATCTGGAGGTAGCTTCTCCTAAAATATGACTGTTATTTTAGTGAATAGGAACAGGTGTGTTTACCTGTGTCTGTGTGTTTCTCAAGACTGGTACTTAACCAGTGTTTTGTAGAATTTAGGAACAAGTATATTAACTTGCGCGTAGACAGTGTTCATAATGAGAAACATAGTATTCAGTTATGTTTTTATTAGTGCTTTGGAAATGTTTTCAGCATAAGAAAGAAAATACTGCGACAAAGTGAAAACATATAGTTGACTTATCACGTACCGTAGATGGTGTTGATTTATACGTTTGCGATAGCACTGTTTTTATGCACTTGTTAATAAAATTCACCTCAGCTTCAAAAAGGTGTCTTTTTCATTTCAATGGAAGGGTTCTTTGCATCAAACCATATAGTATCGACTTTCAATGTATAACATCTTAATGTAATAAGGTGCCATATAGGTACCAGGTAACACACCATATAGGTTACTCCCAAGTGCAATATAGTACCAGGTAGCGCACCTGATATGTAGTACCCAGTTACAGGTTTCTTACTATTGTGTCAAGGAAGCATTTATGACTGTGCTGATATCGTCAGCAGTGTGTTCCGAGTTGAAGGTAGGCAATTGCAATTGCAAACTGACACCGAACCGAAAAATATCTCGAGGGCGGGATTGCTCGATTTCTTGGGGGTCGAAATCACTGGGGGGAGGGGCGAGATCTCTAGAGGGGGCGAGATCGCTGTGACACCGATCGCATTTGTGGTTCGTTCATGTAAGAACTAGCAAAAGTGGGTACTTTTTCTTCTTTCAAATTAGGAAAAAAAATGCGAATCCAAATAAATCAAATTGGAGTAACGGATCCGATAGGAGACATTAGGTTACGAAGGTTGGTAAGAAATATGCCCTACTTATTTTTTTTGAAGTGAGAATTTCGCGTTGTTGTTTCCACTGATCGGGACCTGTCAAGAACTTGATCCTGTGATTAGTTTCATCAGTTTGGTTAGTTACTTGGATGGTTGATTGTCTAGCGTCGACGTCAAGAACACCATAAACGTGCCATTCGCCGAGTAACCAGACAACTGCAGATCAGCTCTCAGGAGGGGCAAGGAATGGTTGTGATTGTTGTATCATCCATATGGTTTTTAAACTCATATTTCATAACTTTTTTTGTCTTAGCAAACAATTTTCAGCAAAATTCGAAATTCGATCTTGATACCGTAAGCACTTGAAAGGAAATCGAGCTTCAACAACTTCTTTTGTGGGGCATTTCTTGTTCCACGTACACATCTTGCCGGGGACTGAACATCGCAACACAAGTGTCAATCTAACATACAGCGACGTTATTGGATGTACCAAGCACATTAACCATTGATCTTTTGGAAGTAAGGTGTCCTGACCTTTACCCCTGTGACGTTTCTTGGCGGGGGTTGGGCTGTTTGGACAGAATGTCGTCTAACAAACAGGAGGCGTCGTTCCGAGAGAGTCTTGGCTGCAATGCTGCCAGGCCTCGGGTTACACAGAAGTTTTTTTATAACCCTCTTATAAAATGTGTTGGTGCTAGCAAAATCTTGCAAATATCATCTTGCAGTCAGGACACGACAAAAATGCTTATTTACGACCTGAAGGGCTTCTTATGATTGAATTAATAGAAGTCTGTATTTCATTTAGAGTGTGTTGGCCATGGCCGGATGTTAAAAAAAGTTTGCTATTCTATTGCTGATGTCATTCGTAAAATTCACTTGCTGTGGCCTTATATTGTTCACAAACAAAGACACATGCTAGTACATAGACAGCCTGTTGCAGTACCGTAACAAAACGCCAGATAAATCATTTTCGAACGTGTCCTTCCTTTACACAAGCACTACTCGCCTACCAAATATCATGAGGATCCATTCACAGCTTCTTGAGATATACTGTCCACAGATAAGCACACAAAAATACACAGCACGTGAAGTGCCGTAGGAAAACATACTCCACATACAGGTACCCCGTATCCGCCTGCCTATCCAGCCATAGCGTTCTGAAGCCTAGCCTTAAGGGGAGGATTAACCCCGCCTAACAGACTACACATTAACCGCACGTTCCATCTCTTAAGCAATTTTACAGGTTACTCCGGTCGCATTACATCTCATGCGTCGACCGAGGGTTAGTGCAGTCATGGTTCATCCCTGATCCCCACAGTCCAACCAAAACACATAGCAATAGTCTCGGTCCTGCGCAGACCTTCTGGGTGACTGGTGACTTTTTACCTCCATGAAAACGGAGGTATAGTTTACAGGGCATGTGTGTGTGATGTCAATGTTGGGCGCTTTATCTCCCAAACATTTTTTGCGGTTGCGATGATGGTTGGTGTTGTTTTCCGACGGCCAGGTTCGATTTTGTGCCTCCTGGTGGTTGACCTTGACACTGCAGCTGGAATTCGTGTTGTATTGTCGTTGGCCCTGCTGTGGTTTTAATTGTTTTGTTGACTCGTAGCCTTCAATGTAAGGTGTCAGGCGTGGTGTAACTGCGAGAGCATTCGGCTCGGAACCTAGAAGTTCTGAGTTCGATCCCCACCGTGCCCCGCCCCGACGTTGTGCCCTTGGGAAAGGCACTTTACACGACATTCCTCACTTCACCCAGGTGTCAAAATGGGTACCTGACTTCGGTCGGGGAGGTAAAAGACTACCTTTACCTTCTGTCTGTACCATGTATGTGCCCCTTCCCCTACGAAAACACCTGCCCGGCTTAGAAGATGTGCAAAATGAGCCTATTCTATGAGTGTCTTGTCACATCTGACAGGTTTCGGGATATATGTCCTATCCTGTTATTTTTTCCTGAAGAATATCTTTGCTGACTGTAAAGAGTTAAGCTTAATTTCATCAGGATACGTGTCGTCGGCGCAGCGTAATGGTTTGGCCCTACACCGGGGGTTTGAATCTCCTGACATGCCCCACTAATGTTGTGTCCTTGGGAAGCACTTATACGATTTTTCCTCACTTCGCTCAAGTGGAAATGAGTACCTAGCTTCGGTAAGGGATAGGGCGTTAAATAGAGGTCTCGTGTTTGAGGTGATCCACACCTCGAGCACGTAAAGAACCACCCACGTGGTTGGTCTTTCCCTGTGTGTGGGGAGCAAATAAATCTGTCCGATTATGCAACTTGTATACTCTTCAGTAGTACAAACCTGGTGTGTTACCTTATTAGGTGGGCTTACCGGGTATACAATACAAACAAATGTGGTGTTTTGCCACATTGTAAGAGATTACGGTGGATCATGACGTACAAAGGGTCTATAAGACATGTCCAGAATTCCAATTGTATTTTTGTAAACATTTGTTTTGATCCGTTCCCTTTAATACACATTGTCATCTGTTTCGTCCCGCCGCTAAATAGTTCCGTGATAGCTATGATCCACCAGGAAGCGCGAGAGCAAAGCGAGAGTATACTGTAAATGCAGAAATGTTCGCGGTGGTTTTATATTCGCGGTTTTCGCGGTGGCCACTTCACCGCGAACTTAAAACCACCACGAACATTTCCCTTATACTTTTTAACTACAGTCTATGGCGCTACAGCGGACTTAAACCACTGCGAAAACTCTATTTTCCCGCTACCGCGAAATTAAATCCCCGCAAACTTAAGTGAATTTATTATGACGTTTTTCGAGGAGCGCAAACAACAAAACTCTTTGGATTCGCGTATAGAATCCTGTGACTAAGGTCCTTTACAGAACGACTAACCTGTATACGTTAGTGTTTCATGACTTTTTGATAAGGGAACTTGCGTCATCTTCAGTTTCTTTTCTTCCAAATACACTATTCGGCATCTAATGCACTGATGGCGTTGTGTTACGATTATTTATCTAAATTTGTTATTGAAGTAAAATGTCTTCTCGAACTTTTACCCTTATCATTCCAACACGTTGTACACGGTTGTTCACTGTCCTTGCGGAAAGGGCAACAAATATTGCAATACCTCGGTTGACCCGACGACCGGATCGTCCATTGTGGGCATTAGTCCAGCCCTGAGGCGATGATTAGGATAAAGGCAAAGTGCATATCTTATTCCCGATCAGGCGCCTTACTGATTAAGTCTAGTATGTAGCGACACGATGGGTCCCTTGTCTGTCGTGATAGTACTGATAGCTTGAGAAGTGGAGAAGCTATGATAGTTCGTTTCGTCGCCTTTCATCATATCACTCTTAATTTCATGGTATCCGAAATGCCTTAGCCTGACTAAAATCGCGCCCCTAGCGGCCGGCCCTACAACTAACTCCAGCCAGCAAGAGATTGTGTAATTACACAGGCTACAAAATGCCTTACATATCGCATGGAGGAAACGCATTTGAATAGAAATATATATGACGTTTTGAAGAAGTTCGTTTCACTTTTTTAATGCTGTATATGGAACTGTAACCTGAAAATCGCGCTCCTATCGGTCGGCTGTACATTAACCCCAGCCAGTGAGAGATTGTGTAAACACAGGCTATATAGAACAGGATCTACAGTAGATTACAATCAGCTTTACAATCACAGAAGATTACAGACAGCTCTCTGTCACCGTAGAAATCCTTTTATCAGCAATATTTCTTATCTCCTAGATTCCTAATTCACTTAACAGCTTAATACATCTTAGCGCATTTGAAGCGAAACATTCTTTAGATACTAGACAACTACTCTTCAAGCAGACGTTGGGTTCCGTCCGACTTGCTTTGGACGTCTTTGCATAGCATTACGTTTTATTGAGCTTTCCTTCCAGACATTATAATCTTTTTCGTCAGTTTTTACTTCCATCAGCAAGATAAAAAGCCCGACAAAAAACCTCAAACAGGTCCAAAGCATGCCGAAGCCTATTCTCCGTTCAGATCTAAAGGAGGAAGAACAACAGACATCTCGTACCTGTACTTTAGTGAACACAACAACGGGGCATCATCCATCGTCTCTTAAAACGCTCACTGAGGGAGGCAAGAACCTCTGATAGACCGGCTCTCGGCCGCACGTTAATATATTTCTCGTGTTCCTGTATCCATGTAGCCACTCGTTCAATGGGAGAAGTGACAGTTACGGGCAGGGTTACAGGTGACGCGTCAGTGACGGGCAGGGTTACAGGTGACGCGTCAGTGACGGGCAGGGTTACAGGTGACGCGTCAGTGACGGGCAGGGTTACAGGTAACGCGTCAGTGACGGGCAGGGTTACAGCTGACGCGTCAGTGACGGGCAGGTTTACAGGTGACACGCCAGGATCCATGGAAGGTACAGACGCAGTAAAGTTACTGGAACATAGCGAGCACTCCGTTATAGTGAAAACATTGCTTTGATTTTCTTCCCAGCCGGAATATCCCGAACAAGTTGAGCTTTCCCATGTGCACGAAGACATAGTACAGCTGCACTCAGAGTCACACGACTCAATATCTGAGCTCTCATATGAATCTGTGGTGTTGTCTTGATATTGTAAATTACTCCATGTTTTGATATTTTCCAAGTCTCCAATTTCTTTACAATCGCCGGATTCCTTTCCGTAGTCACATACTCGCTGTAGGGTGTTCCTGCATATCTCACATGGAATCAGATATTTCCCCATCAGGTACCAGTCCAGGTCACCAAGACTCTCGTCTATGAAATTACAAACACACGAGTCCGTGAGATTCTTCTTCCTTTCTTTGACACCACCGTACAGCGATGTTACAGGAAGTGACCAAGGTGTGTTCTTTTGAGCAGCACTGTCTCTTCTGTACGATATAGACCCTGTTGTAACATACCCGTGATGTTGTTGATACCCCATTGAACTGCCATGTCTGGGAAGAAGTGGTCCGTTGTTAGGAAAGCAGGTGTCAGATGACTCCATGTATCTGACATCTTCGTCTATGTCTAGAAGATCTAGTACGGACTGCTGTTCGGAGATGCTTGTTGACATCCCGCTGTGCTGTGGTCACTAAGCTGACGGCTGCCCGATGTATCAGTCTTGATATCCTGAAACGGTGTGGCTTTATGACAAGGACAGAGTCCATAGATTTCTACCATTCACTAAATGTGAAGCCAATCTCTTAAGGCACAAAATATTGGCCCGGTTTATCCCGCTGATATGATGTTTTCGTCTTGAATGGGGCTTGGACAACCCCAGACGAAACAAGTACGCCTAACTCCAAACTGACTCTAGTAGATAAGTAATGACGAGATGGCTTCATCCTTGAATAGAAAAGAGGGATTTTCTCATCTTATCATGTGGACCCAGCAGCCTGTTATTAATGTGGCGGGTCGGCAGGTCTGCTCTAGAGTTCCGAAAGGGTATTATTGGCATGAATGTAGGGTTGCGTATGTTTCTATCGCGAACATTTAGCTGTACCTGCTGATGATACCCCGTGCTACTAAGTAAGGTATGTCACAAGTTACCAAAAGCAACTTCAACAACAACTTTCAGCATGACTTTAATCAAAACATGTCCGATATAAATGGAGGCTCTCTCCATTATCTTTAGTCCCCTTTAGCTTCCTCTGCGTTTACCAGCACATTTTCGACGTTTTCCAGAAATCCCCCCAAATGAAAATGGCATCTCGTGAGCACTTAATGTGTGGTGATCTTCGGTATGCCTTGAAAAGGTTCCTTTGACTAAGAACACCTGTTCCGCCATACCTTCCACTGTTGAATATAAAGAAATGAATAAATAAGTGTATGAATAGTTATTACAGTAAGAAGTGTTGTAGCTGAGTGGGTGGTCTCGAAGGCGTCCTTAAAGCCCCCTTCACACGAGAGCAAGAATGAGCCGGAATGCGGTCAGAATGAAAATTCTTTTCTATTCCTAAATTACTATTTACTTATATTACTATTTATGTCATATCTGTGATGCGAAAACGTTCCATACGGGTGTTCCGGACTACAAGTGCCAAACCCGCAATGGTAATGTAGATTTAGATTCGTATTCGATGTTCTGTATGTACATCCAAACACTTAATCTTTGTATGTTAGAATTTAGATTATTTTCCTGTTTTCAATCACTTCATGTATGAATTTGCAATTTACAAAAACTCTATTAATCGTTGTAAGGCGCAATAATAGTAACAAAATTGGGAGGTACGTGTATTACATGTTTTCAAGGGTCACTGATTATAATATATATGTATCAAGAAAACAAAGGAGTGTACAATTTCCGAGCGTGGGCGGCCTAAAACAGGTCACCATCGCGCAAGCTCTGCTGACTTCGATCGATGGCCTGTTGCTTCCGGGTCACGTGTTGCTGACTTCCGGTCATTACCGAAAACCGACGCGCGCCAGGTGCCGTCTTCTTTTTCGTCACTCAGGTGTTTTGAAAGGACGTTTCTGCGGTTCAGGAGCGCTACAGGTGATATAACATGATATCTTAACTAAAGGGGAGGTTACGAAGTAGACATTTAGCCTCTAGAGCCATACTGAGCGTGTTTTTACGTAACTGAGAAATTATACTGACCCTTCGCAGACGTCTAGCTTTCATGGGGGGGGGGCTGATGCTGCTAGTATACGTAGAGCAGAGTAAAGCATTTATCACCTTCTTCATATACGATTCTACGTAGATTTATCGCTTTGTCGGATGCATTTTTGGCGTTTTTCTGCCGTGGAAAAACATTGCAAGACTTAGGTAAAGTAACAGACATGGCGGTAAGTGGTGATGTTCCGGACAGGGGAATTGAAAAAGTACCAAAGAGGGGAGGGGGAGCGGTTACGAGTGCGACAAAAACGTTTTGAGCAGTTTAGCTGACTCAGGTCTGTTGCAAAGTTCTTATCTTTTCTTCTGCACTGCGCATCAGTGTGGCCTCTCCTGATTTTTAGATGCTCCCTAAACGGTGTCAATCCCAAATTCAGGCGAGCTGTTTTAATTGATATTTATTTGCAAATCAATGCCCGTAGGCTAACTGCAATGTACAGACAGTAAAAAAGCAACAAGCAACAGCTATCTGTTAATGTTTACTTTGCATGACAATGCATTGTACTGACATGTATATGCAGCATAGGTACAGACAATATATCAGCTTTGGAACTAAAACAACACTACCAATTAGAACCAATCATCAGATCCGAATAATTGGTAGTACAACTAATTGGTAATAAACTTGTAGTAAATGTACAGCTAAGCAAAGATCTCTAAGAATATCAGTTGTTGTTAACTTATCATAATGTACTAGTACTTGTAAATGCTGTGTCAGGCATTGGTAACTAATGTACACGAATGCTCTAGAAGCCTAAACCCATGATCCATTGGGTCCCAGAATGGTTAATAAGTACTGTAGGAGGGTCTGCATGCCTTTTTCATTTGCGTCCAGCGTTATGAGTCACCGTTAATCGTTATCGGTATAAGCGTTATTGATCGTTTTAGTTCCACGTTAAGCGTTTGTTTTGGGTTATCCCGATTTCACCAGAAAGCGTTACCAAGACATTTTTCGCCACCCGTTATACCTAGCCTCCGTCGCAGAATACGAGCGGAGTTGGCTCATATTTCACGGGGGTTCGCGAGTTTCTACGTTGGGTAGATTCTCTTATGCCGGCCTGGAAAGGGACTTTGTAGATGAAGAGAGTTTGCCGTGGAAGGGAGTTTCCAGACGGGACAAACTTCCTGTCACGGCTAATTCTCTTCCTCGGCAAACTCCCTTTCCCGGCATAAGAATCTAGTGAACGTTGAAAATCGCGAACCAGCGCCCCTCCCCCATAAGGTAAAAGCTAGCCCCGCTCGAAGTCTGCAACGGAGGCTACGTCATACCCACGAAGTCAAACGCCAGATGGACCTCGGAGCGTGTTGGCTTGTCTGTATTTTCGCTCATATGAATACAATGGAACAATCCAACTCTTTCCCAGAACGTTCGCAAGTCAGGGCAAGGACGTTATATGAAAAAGCAAAGCATTCCATGATGCGCTAGCGCGCCGGGAGCGAGATTGTTTCCCAATGATCGACGTCTAGGATGACCATTGGACACTTGGAACTTCTGATATTTTTTGACCACAAATTACTGACCATCACCGTGGCCACAGATGGAGAGCTGGATCCTCGTCACTTTTTTGGCGGTAGTGTTGGCGTCACCCCCACCCCCCCAAATCAAGCTGAAACCCTTGCGTACTGATTTAGTAAATATATAACTAGTCTACCCACAAGATCTGCCCCTAAAAATACAGGAAATGGCGTTTGAAATCGTTCAGATTTCAAAATTTCTCCGAACCTCCCGGCCTTCGGCGTTGGACATGGTGAAAATATATTGCGGCAGCATCACCCAAAAGGTCCTTTTTACTCTTTACTAAGTTTCAGGAAAATGTGCTCCTCGAATGCAGGAAAAGGCGTTTCATAGGGTCCAGATTTCAGAATTTCTCCTGCGTTTTAAAACTGCGTAAATGTCAGTCACTTTTAAATGGACCTCATGTAGACTTATGATTTATCCCTTGTGAATTTTATGTACATATATATATATTGTGTATGTTAATGAATAAAGTGTATTCCTGTGTCATATAGTTTTTGTCCAGTTACGTAATGCCCTTTGATAAGGACCACAGGAAGGGTAGCTGTAATGTAAATGCATATCATTTCATCAAGTCAATCTTGCTCTTTATTGTAGAACAAACTGCTATCATGCAATAGAGAAATCACACACTACGGCTTTAACATGAAATTCTGTTGCTATTGTTACAGAACTACTGCAGTCATGTCCGATGTTACCGTGAAAACAAAAGTCAGCAGTGAAGACCTGGTCCTGTGTGGGGAGGGGGGCGAGTCCACCATTGTACCACAGTACTTCATGCCGAACCACATGGAAACTCACGCCAGTGAGAAACCCATCATGAAAACTCACTCTAGTGAAGAAAACTACATGGAAACTCACTCTGGTGAAGAACCTTACATGGAAACTCACTCTGGTGAAGAACCTTACATGGAAACTCACTCTGGTGAAGAACCTTACAAGGAAACTCAATCTGGTGAAGAACCTTACATGGAAACTCACTCTGGTGAAGAACCTTACAGGGAAACTCACTCTGGTGAAGAACCTTACAGGGAAACTCACTCTGGTGAAGAACCTTACATGGAAACTCACTCTGGTGAAGAACCTTACATGGAAACTCACTCTGGTGAAGAACCTTACATGGAAACTCATTCTGGTGAAGAACCTTACATGGAAACTCACTCTGGTGAAGAACCTTACATGGAAACAACTAATAACACAAAAAAACCATATCGCCGGTGTAAGGAATGTAGCAAATGCTTTCGCAGCGCTTATTTCCTTAAGATACACATGCTGACACACACGGGTGAGAAACCCAAAAGGTGTGAGGAATGTAGCAAATGCTTTTACAGTGCTTATCACCTAAAAAGACACATGCTGACTCACTCGGGTGAGAAACCCTACAGGTGTGAGGAGTGTGGCAAGGTGTTTGCCACATTGGGGGCCCTAAACGTCCACATTCGCACTCACACTGGTGAGAAACCCTACAGATGTGACCAGTGCAGCAGAGGCTTTAGTGGAAGTGGTGATCTGAAGAGACACATGTTCACTCACACCGGCGAGAAACCCTTCAGCTGTGGGGAGTGCGGCAAGCAGTTCAATCGGCGGAGCAATTTACAAAGTCATATGAAGACTCACACTGGTAAGAAATATTTATTGCAGATTTACACAGGTGAGAAATCTATCATGGAAACTCACTCTGGTAAAGAACGCTCCATGGAAACTATCACTGATGACAAACCCTACACTTGTGAGGAATGTAGCAAATGCTTTCACAGCGCTTATCACCTTAAGAGACACATGCTAACTCACACGGGTGAGAAACCCTACAGGTGTGAGGAGTGTGGCAAGATGTTTGCCACATTGGGGGCCCTAAAAGTCCACATTCGCACTCACACTGGTGAGAAACCCTACAAATGCCAGGTGTGCAGCAAAGGCTTTAGTGGGAGTGGCGATCTCAAGAGACACGTTCGGACCCACACTGGCGAGAAACCCTTCAAGTGTCAGGAGTGCAGCAAGCAGTTTTCCACACCCAGTAATCTAAAGTCCCACAAGCGGAGAAACCACACGGGCGTGAAAGATGCAACAAATAGTTCAGGGGATATTGTTATGAGCATTTTATGATACACAACAGAGTCCTCCCCAGGGGATGGAATAACGGAGACCCTCCACTATACTCATTTTGAAATTTAGTGTGTTTCTTCCCTATTTTCTTGGTTAGTTTTGCTAAAATTAATGAAAATTCACAGATTTTTGTGCCAAGTGGCATCACTTTTCCAGTTGACATTGTCTGAAAAAACTTGTGAGTGGGCGATGATCAAAACAATAGTCGTTTTGCCACTGCACAACAAAGAAATCAATGTAATATATTATACTTGTAGTATTTGACACCCTCTGTCATTGCAAAATGAACCCTTTTTCATGAAAGCGCAGCGCGTTGGTTCGGGTTATTTTTGCCAGCTTCCACACTATACTAAAAAATTCTAGGGAGAACCCTGCACAAGCACACTCTCACTGCATACTATCTCTAGGCACCTGTACAGTTTTAGTAGATGATTTATGCAACAGTTAAGTAACAACTACATGTATGTGCAGTTTTCGTGATCATTAAACAAGATTATAGCACCTTGCTGAAATCATTACAATATTTTTTTTATATTATAAACCTGCCCAGAAAATGGAGTTGGGCTGATTGGGCTATTGTACGTAGTGATCGAGCTCGACTGCGTTCCAAAGACACGGTCCCAGTTTAAAAAAAAGGTGTCCCTATCAGACAGTTTACGGGCTGGTTTTTTTTTTGCACTTTGGGGCGTGGCCCCGCGGGATACCTCATCTGGGTAAGTAGCGCTCCCGGTGCCAGCCATATGGGCAGGGTAGGCCGGCACGAGGGGCTGGGCACGTCAGGCCGACTGTACCATTGTACGTGTGTGTGGCCTTTCCTAAAAAACAAAAATTTCAATCAATTTTTTTTAATGTTTTCTATCGCTAGAGCTCCGCTTCTGTGATTCTCAACCATGTTTTGACATGTAAGCAAACATACCTCCAAATTTTCGATGACGGTCAGTCCATCATGTTCACGGAGTGACCTAGTTCTCGCGACAGTTGCGAGAACTAGATCGAGACTTGCGTGGATCTTCTGCCCCTCACACCTAGGATGGTCACTCTAGAGACAAGGAACAATCTCCCGCTAGCTACGTCGTACTCCCTTACTTGAAAGGCGTCACTGAGAGACTCAAACGCGCGTATGCCAAACATAATGTGAACCTATTCTCCAAACCAGGTTATACTCTTTGCAATGCCCTTGTTCGACCTTGTTCAGCCACCAAAGAAGATGTCGACCATGACCAAAACCCATCGTCTCTTTAGACGGACGGAGGCCAATGATGATGTTCGACCTAAAGACCCACTTGCACCTAGTGAAAAGTGTGGTGTCATTTACAAGGTAGAGTGTGAACAGTGTGGGGAGGTATATGTAGGGGAAACAGAAAGATCGTTAGGAGAACGGACCGCAGAGCATCAAAAGTCCATAGACAACAAGGATTGCAAATCCGCGCTGAGTCAACACCTACTCCAATCGCGCCACATTGTAACGACCAAACCCATCTCTGACACTGTTAAGATCATTGACCAAGAACTACGCAAGGCCCATCGGAAGGCTAAAGAAGCAGTCCACATCCAGTTGGAAGGTGCGAAGCTGAACCGGAACGATGGCTGGGAGCTGCCCAAGTCCTACTTTCCTCTACTCCGCAAGGAGGCGGGATGAGGGGCAGTTATAAGATCCACGCAAGTTTCGACCTAGTTCTCGCAACTCTCGCGAAAACTAGGTCACTCCGTGAACATAATGGACTGACAGTCATCGAAAATTTGGAGGTATGTTTGCTTACCTGTCAAAACTAGTCACTGACTTGATTGATGAAAAAAATTCTATTAATCTATAGAGATTGTAGAAAACGAGTTGTTTAAAAGACCAAGCATAGGCGAGCATGCATATTTACTGCATCGGCTCTCAAGGAAGAATAATAAAAAATGCAATCAAATCAAACTCGTCTGCAAGAGATGATGTAACAGTATTCCTACCCTTTGATGTATATGTATAACTGTAAGTTAAAAAACATTAAGACGACAACTTTGCTTTATTTTGCTTCATTTTCGCTGTATGATAAGAAATGATACAGTACATGTAGCTTGTATTCTCGCTCTCAACTGAAGCTGACATATGCCACTCCCTTATATCGCCCTAGTCAAGAAAAGTGTGCATAGAGCTTAAAACAGTGATGTAGAAAAGAGCAGAAAATTCTATAAATAAACAGAAACAAGCGTGGGTGAAGAATGCATATTTACTACGTCAGCTGAAAAGCAGGAATGGTAAGTTCAGTTAAACTCGACGTGAGGTAAAAGTCGTTTACAAGAGATGCTGATGCAACAGTATTAAATTTTGTATATTTCAGCATATGCTTACTTGTTTATACAAAAAATCAAAAGGACAACGTTGCTCCAATGATTTGATGTATATATATATATATATATATATATATATATATATATATATATATATTTCTATTATTGCAGTATGGGAAAAATGATATAGTAATAATATGTTTTGCTCTCAACTGATTGATTACGTTAAGTCGTATTTGTTTGCCTTATCTTAGTCAAGGTTCTATAGTCAGGGGACATGTATGCAGGACTGGAGAAAAATGGCAGTCTTACAAAAGGCTATAAATTCAAAGAAAAAAGCGTGCATATTTATTACATCAGCTCACTTGCAAGAATAATCGTTCTCGACTTCAGTAAAAACTGCACTGTAATCGAGTAAAGGTCATCTACCAGACATGGTGGAGTAAGAGTAAGAGTAAGAGATGTAAGAGTATTGAGTACGTTTGGCTCATTTGATGTGTATGCAATTTACACGTGTTAGGAAACATTCAGAAGGCAATGTTGTTGCAATGATTTGATGGGAATTTTTGCGCTGATGTTGCCATGTAGTAAAAAGGAATGATACAGTATATTTACTCAAAACTCATTGAATCTGTAGTACCTTTATTACATCCCCTTGCTGCGGTAAAGTCAGGGGAGAAGTCTGCAATTGGAAATGGTGATGTGAAAAAAGTAGTTAGTTTACAAAGAGGGATGCAGTCAAAGAAACGTGTGCATACGTACATATATCTATAATGCATCGGCTCATAAGCAAGAATAAGAAATTTTACTAAAAATTCAATTAAATTAAACTTGTCCATAAGGGATGAAGATGGAACTATTTCTGGGTTTTGATGCAACTTTGATACATACTTTCTTATTACAAGATATCAAGAGAAAGATGTTGCTCCAATAATTGGATTTGTAGTTTTGCTTTCTTGTTGCTGTATGGAAATAAGGGAAGATACAGTAACTGTCATTTCATCGTCACTGATTGGCTCTGTAATCAGGGGTGCCTAAGTAATCATACGATCCTTACGGAAAACATACGATCCTTACGGAAAACATACGATCCTTACGGAAAACATACGATCCACTACTAAGAAACATACGATCCTTACGGAAATCATACGATCCACTACTAGGAAACATACGATCCTTACAGAAAACATACGATCCACTACTAGGAACATACGATCCTTCTGGGAAACATGCGATCCTTACTAATCTTTTGGACCAACGCACGGGTCACGTCACACAAGCGGCAGATTCACTATGGCGGCCTCGGAATTGCTCATTGTTAGTTACGATATCTTCGCGTACGGGCTTATCACATCCTGCTAAACACCAAAACCCCAACCTACAATAATGCTGGCTTCTTAGGCGGCATATTATTATTCTCCAGAGTCCGCCATCTTGAATTTGGCACTGATGTCACGTGGTCCAGCAAATTAGTAAGGATCGATTGTTTCTAGTAGTGAATCGTATGTTTTCTGTAAGGATCGTATGTTTCCTAGAGGTGGATCGTATGATTTCCGTAAGGATCGTATGTTTCTAAGTAGTGGATCGTATGTTTTCCGTAAGGCTCTCGTGTTTTCCGTAAGGATCGTATGATTACTTAGACACCCCTGGTTATGATGACAACTCAGGCTCTCAACTTGATGGTACACAGTAGAATTTACCGAAGGGAAATAAGGCTTGTTCTATACAACTGTGATGCCAAATTACAATAGACTTCATTGAAGAGATAGAGGGTGTCAAACACGGTTGCACTGTATGAAGTGGTTGGTGGCATGTATGGTTGTTTATGTATTTGTACATGGTATGTATGCGCGCGCGCGCGCGTGTGTGTGTGTGTTTGTGTGTGTGTGTGCGCCTTTGTTACTGTATGGATAGGAGTTAAATGTTATATTCAAACATATATTGAATCTATGGAATCTATTGACATTTTTCTTCTGAGAAGACAACAAAAAACTGTTTTAGATCTAGACTTCAAACGACTTTTGTTGTGACACGTCATTTTTTTGTGACGTACGTAAATGTCTTAGTCTGAAAGGCTGACAAGGATTCAATGGAATGAATCAATGAAAAGCTTCATTGTGCTTATCTGCCTCATTGGTCTTAATACAGGTTATGACGAATAGACACATGCAGCAGCCTAGTGTTAGTGCTAGAATCTATTGTGACCCTTATTTTACCATAAACCTCAGCATCCAGTTAATCTTTCATTCTCTACACCATTACACTCGTACGTTGCAGGAGGGGTAGCTATTCGTTAAAGGAAACCCCGGCACGGTTCAAAAGTATTTTTGTTGACTACAAGCGGGTATGTATCACGGGTTTGAATAGTCCTTTGGAAATTCTGTAGCCCCCATCAAGAAAAAGCAGCACCTACTCTTGAATATTTACATTATAAATGCGCTACCTGACTTAAGCTGAATACGTGGCCTGTCTTAACCAGCCCGACAGGACTCGTGATTTTGCGCTCAACACGTTGCTGTCACGAGTGTATATCCAGTGCGCAGGCGTGTGTAGATTAATATGTCTGGGAGTAAATCGGCATGGCTTTAAAATGTACTTTAGACAATCTTCGAGCCTTTAAGGCCTTGCATTGCATGGTACAAGTAGTATGACTCAATAACATTTTAATTATGCATTGTATATGCAAATATTTCCCTGGAGCCTCAGCACGTTTGTTATCCCTGGGAGTCAGGTCGGATCTTTTTTGCTCTTCAGATATTTTCTACAAGCGAAGCGAGCTCTACAATACAGGCAGTATTGATACTGCACATTTGCTGATTTAATTTTCATTCTAAATTTCTTTGACCTAGCTGGTCAAGAATGCCAAACTCACTGAATGGAACCAGCGTTCGCGTACATATCTAACCTGGGCGATATATGTGTGATTGTGCTTTAATCTACTTCGGGTGTGGCTCTCCTTGGACAAGCAAGGATCGAGCGTCGTAGACTGTCCAGCGAGTCCTTGATGAGAGACCTCGAGCTCATCGATCAGAAGAGCAAGATTGGGATTCAAACCTTGACATCGTGATCCACTGCCACTGGACATCATATCCACTACACGGCATAAAGTAAGACATTGTCTTAATTTTCGATGATTCATCATAAAAAATATATACTACTCGGATATTTAGAACAAAAACAAAACCTCACAAAACATACTGGCAAGTGAAGTATATTCCACATTGCCCATTCTTGATGAACAGTGATGGGGGCTCTCATTTATTTCTATATTAAATGAGAATGTATCCTGACTTTATGTGTTTTGCTGTTCGATACATTTCTGTAGGTTGCCGTTTATGCGTGTCATGTTTTTTAAATCTATTTATTCTGGAACCCGAATAGAAGAAGGAGTTTGGAAATATAGAAAAATATACAGAAATGGAAAACAAGTACCATATAGTCTATGTTCATATAGTATGTACATCTGTTTGATAACGCCATTTTAGGTGTAACGCCATCACGCCTATATCTCCTAATTAGTCTACTCTCTAAACAGAGGTTAGGCTCTGGCTGTTGTTTTGACGTGTTTCTAGGCGTTTTTATCGGGTTTGTATTTTGTACCGATTTATTTATGTCTGGGGGTAGCGAGACATAAAGAAAACGGTACAAAATACAAAGCCCCCCAAAACGCATAGAACAAGAGCTCTGAGTCCTCATATTTGCATGAAATATTCTGATAATGCAAATGAATTTAACATCTGCATAATCTATGCTTGGTTATGTACACCTTTACCTAACTTACACAGGTAGGTCACAAGGTTGAAGTCAAATCATTTACTACGTGTACGTAGATTTTGACATTTCCACATTAATTATGCAAATTAGGGACTTTTCTTTTTAAATAAGGGCCAAATTAGGGACAAAGTTCAAGCTTGGCTCAAGCGGGTGCTCGACCAAAGTAAAGTAAAGCAAGTACGTAAGGCACTTTTCTGCTAATCTTGCACTTGCCACAAACTACATTATATTACAAGTATTTGAGTCCTTTAATGTAAAACATTGTATATATATATATATATACATAGAGAGAGAGAGAGAGAGAGAGAGAGAGAGAGATTTCTTACGTTAGAGATGCAAATTAAGTTCTAATTTGCCTAATTTGCACGTTTTTTTGTACATCTCTGTCAAACATACTAAATATCATGGAAGTCCTCATTCCCATGTTCCGTTATGCTCCTTGGACGATTTTAAAAAAAAAAAGCCCCTGCAGCTCCAGAGCAAGCTGCAAATCTACGGTAACTAGAATTAGGTAAATTGGCCTGCTGGTGACATACCATTTACATAAACACAATGATAATTCTCTACTCAACGCACCGTAAACACGCTTTTCTACAAACTTAAGATCTCTCCAATTCAGTGAAACTTCTACCAAGAGATGAACAGTTATTTTCTTCTTACCAGTTCCTTGCATAACTTGTCTAATGTTGTTTGCATGATGATATCTGTAAGAAGAGAGTCAGATGAGGCACTCTACACGACAGGTAGGTGCATACGAGGGGTGATCAATAAGTTCTCGGCCTCACCAAGAAATAATAAGGACAACTCAAATTTTGAGGCACAACTTTATAGTATGAAGCCTTTTATCCATATCCGCCAAATTTCAAATCATTGCAGTCATTACTTTCCAGGCATTCGTTTTTTTCAAATCAGAAGGTAAGTGGCGAGAAAAAAAGTGGTGTGAATTGTGATCAGACATGTGTGGGTCGAGTTCCCCATGCCGTAAATTAACAGACGGCATCGTCAAAATGTTTGATAATGATTCTCCTCCTATTTCAAGCAAAAAAAATTGGGTGTCTGACTTCCAGCAGCGCAAGATGACCCGCCAGGTCAGGTCAGGTCAATTGTCCACGTTTTTTTCCTTCTCCCTTACCTAACATTACTGGGTGTCGCCTGCAAAGTAATGATCACAATAATTTGAATTTTGGTACAGATTTATATAAGACGTTATACTTGACATCTATGCTTCGAAATCTGAGCTGTGCTTATTATTTCTCCGTTAAACTGAGGACTTATTGATAATCTCACGTACTTGTATAAAATCTTATATAAATGTATACCAAAATTCAAATTATTGTGATCATTGCGTTGCAGGCGACACCCAGTAACGTTGGATAAGGGATAACGAAAAAAAAGTGGACAATTGATCTGCAACCTAAGGTGTGCGGGTCAAATTGTCTGATCACACTTCACCCTTCTTTTTCTCGCCACTTACCTTCTAATCTAGAAAAAACGAATACCTGGAAAGTAATGACTCCAATGATTTGTAATTTGGAGGATATTGATAAAAGGCTTCATACTATAAAGTTGTGCCTCAAAATTTAAGTTGTGCTTATCATTTCTAGGTGGGGCCGAGAACTTATTGATCACCCCTCGTATATATAAAATTGAGATATGTAACCTTTTATAAACAGTCTCCACTTAAAAGAAATGTGACAATTATTTTTTTTCTTTATTTCAGGTATAAAAACCCATAGACACACAACATGTTTTTTTTTTCAATTTTAAACAATATGTCGTTTTCAAGACTAACCTCTTCTCATATCCCTACTAATCTCTGAAGAGACTTAATACTGGGACATATAAGACACAGGTCATCAGAATAAAGAAGATGGTTAGCTATGGACCCGCCCACATAGCAACCCACCTTGGCATTGTTAAGCTTTGCGCTCAAATCATCAATATACAACTTAAACAAGCGTTCGTAGAACTCAACCTCCGTGAAATGTGTGATGGTGTGGTGGTTGAAGGGTGTTTTTATAGACATCTCAGGGGATAGCGCTAGCCTAACAGTATATGATACGTCCGATTGGCAAAAATTCCCGGAATTCTACAGGAATTTTTCCGCGCCTATGTAGTTGCATCATCCCTTTGTAGTGGAATAATTTGGGTTCACAAATTGTCATGGTATTTGGAATGCAGATAGCTTTTGTCATGGGCTGTGAGCGAGCGAGTGAGTGATCCCGGAATTTACAGCAAGTCTTCATCGCGTGCGCAATTGCATCATCCCTTTGGAGGGTAACAACACGGTTTGGGATAAGGGTTGACCCGTAAAAAGGGCCAGCATATGTCTTTCGTAAAACTAAAAAAAAGTGCTAATTTTGTAGTAAATTGTGCTTCTGCATGTGCGTCTTGCTTTGCCGCAAATTCAAAATCTGGCAAAACCATTACATGACTAATTTCCAAGCAGAGGTTCAGCTCCGGCTGATTTTTTTTAACGTTGTCTTAGTAGTTTATACATGTATCACACTTTCTATTTCATACTGTTTTCTTGGTGTCTCGCGGCCGAAAAAAGAACAGTAAAAAAATAGAGCCCGATTAAAACGCCTAAAAATGTCAAAACAGCCGGAGCCTAACCTCTGCTAGCTTGATATAACGAACTCACGATCAAAATGCGTCAGCATCAAAGGAGGGCGCTATTGTGGATAGGTATACAATCGGCGAGGGGATGTTACGTTTGCACAGTTGTACGAAAAACTGTCGACGGCCAGCTAGTATTGCCCAGACAGATAGGAGAGTTACCAAATGCACATGTTGGCGCCACGTGTCTCAAAAATGTATATGTATTTGTCGCTTTTCTGTAGTGTTATGAAATATTGATCTTGATCTGAGGCAGTCCTCTAAATGTAATACCTTAAACCCTATGTCCAAAAGACGGTGTACATTAGGTAACGGGTTAGTAAATAAAAAAAAATGGTCATTGATATTATTGATAGGCTTAAAAATCATAGAAATCATTGGAAACCTTTGAAATTGCTGAAATACCATTGGAACATCATTGAGAAGACAATTACGCGCTCAAAGAAAGACTCGGGAAAAGATTTATTTAGATATTTCAGTTCTCAGTACTAGTTGTCTCTCGATGGTCTAGACACCTGGCCTCTGTGTTACATGGGCTTCAACTAATCAGCTATGACTTCAAATGACACACTTTTCAATATTCTACAATAACAGCGTGGGCATTGTGAACGTTGTCGGCATTTGGTTTGATAGGTTGCTCTGATTCATTGATTTAGTCCATAATTCCCTGCCCATCATTTGTCCATGATTGAACAAGCAATCGCTCTCAAGGTAACAGTGACTCGAGCAACTGGATGAAATTTGAAACAAAAAGAAAATATCTGCATTTGCTTGAGTAACTGCGTATCTTATTATCTATATGTGTAACCTTTATGGACGTATTGCCCATTTTTTATCCGTCATTTGTTTCCCTACAATCGATAATTTTCTTTCTGAAAAAAGTTGAACTGCAATTTACAACAAAATAAATTTTAGAAAAATGTTTGTTAATTGTAAGGAATGGCCAATCATCTGCTTCTGTGACCACACTTAAGAGCTGATGTCTGTAAAAACCAAGCAAAATCAAAAAAAGTTGGCCAAACTAAAAAAATCTATTTTCCTTAAATTTTTTGTGGTGGTAGGGCCTTGGTCCAAACCTACGAAAATGGCAAAGTTTTAGATCTGCAGTCAACAGTTGCCATGGCAACGGCCATTTTTCAAAATGGCGGATTTTCACCAAGGGAAGGCCTTAGTCGCGTACAAAATAGACCTTCTTTGGACTCCTGTAGCCCCCACAAATTAACAGATATTTTATTGATTCTCACATATGTTATTACCCATATTCTAATAAGAAAAATGATATATAGTGATGCTCGAAATTTTTTTGTAGTGAGGTGCAGCAGATGTTTAAAAGTGATGTGTTTTCGTGAATTTCCAAAATTGACAAAAATCCATTTTTTGACCATTTTCATTGACCATTAGCTCATTAAAAGGCAAATCAATTTGATGGATTTTTGGCACAGTTATAGTTTGGACCTTTGTATACATCATATGTAAAAAAAAATTGGGACTCTTACGGAACGGAGCGTGGTGACCCCGAGAGTAAACCAATATTTCCATTACAAGAAAATCGTAACCATAGTATTATTCCTGGAAAAACAGTCAAAGCTTACCAAAAATGAATCTCAGTTTCATTTTATGTAGTAGAGACACCTACCTATCACTTATTAAAGCAGGGTTGTTCGAGATTTTTTTTATAATTGCCTTTAAAATGATTTTATTGAGTTTTTTTGGTAATTTTTAGACCAAAAATGTATATTTTGGCCCCAGTACCCTGGTATTACAACCAAATGACCTGAAATTTGGTATAGAAATGCCCTGGACATGTACACACATGGGTTGATAACTGGTTTGCCATATAATAGAACACAATGCTTAATTTTGTGATTTTTTGGTGCCATTTTTGGCCCAAAAAGTACATTTTTGGCCCTTGTACCTTGGTTTTACAACTAAATGACCTGAAATTTGGTATAGGAATGACATGGACACATGCGCACATAGATTTAATAATAATAACATCACTTTTAAACATCTGCTGCACCTCACTACAAAAAAATTTCGAGCATCACTATATATCATTTTTCTTATTAGAATATGGGTAATAACATATGTGAGAATCAATAAAATATCTGTTAATTTGTGGGGGCTACAGGAGTCCAAAGAAGGTCTATTTTGTACGCGACTAAGGCCTTCCCTTGGTGAAAATCCGCCATTTTAAAAAATGGCCGTTGCCATGGCAACCGGTGACCGCAGATCTAAAACTTTGCCATTTTTGTAGGTTTGGACCAAGGCCCTACCACCACACAAAATTTAAGGAAAATGGATTTTTTTAGTTTGGCCACCCTATGCTTGGTTTTTACAGACAGGGACTCTTAAAAGTATATGAATACGTGGGCAGTGACCATAGTTTGCAGAAAGTCTGTGGCGACCTCCTTCCCTGTTTTTGCTAGGGGAAACAAAATGACCATGTACATCAACGCTTTACAACCATCTCTAAACAAGGACGGAGGGCGCCATAGATTTTCTGTAACTTATGATCCACCGTTTAATGGAGCCACATAATGTTATTGAAGCAGATTATTAGTCATTACTTGACAAAGACTGGAGTGGAGCAGTCAAAAATTCGGGTTAGTCCAATTTATTGTGTTCGAATTTGCACTTCAACTATAAAACAGATTAGTTTTCAAGTTACTATAATTTTATATCTACATTCATCAATTCCGTAGCTTTTGTTTCAGAAGTTCCAATGAAATCTGCCACTATGACTGAAAACCTTAAATTGATTAATGTTCATCAAATTAACATAGTTAGGAATCATTCGACAGACACAATAAACATACAGCAGGCAATTAAGTGTCCAATACAGGGAAAACAACCCAAACTCCAGCAAAGGCTCTTCAAATATTCCATACATCGTGTGGAATACCTAAAGATCCTGTGTCTCACATTGATACAGATGAGCCAAACATGGATACGGGACAAGAATCCGAAGTTATGGCACAAACAACTTTAAACGCCCACACCTACGAAAACTCTGATGGATGTGAACTGCCTGCTCAGGATGACAACAGCCATTTTTATGTATTTGACCACATTGAACCGAACTCCGTCTCATACACGTATGGAGATGAAGAAAATCGTGGGGGATCCTCTTCAGAAGCACCCGGATCTCTTCAAGGTACAACGACTGAGATAAACGGATCTGAGGAACATTTGGCTGAGTCACCAGGTAGCGCCTTTGTCGAAAATCATCCTTCAGATGACACTAGGGATGTCTCCGATGATAATGGTACCCGTAAGGGCAACGCTGATGTACGCTGATGTACATAAGCCGCAAAAGGACCCGGACGGTCTTCCTTCAAATCCGACGTTGGCTGCAAGCGGCCGTCAACAGGCAACAAATGGTACGACTAACCCTAATTACCGTTTGTAGCTTCTGTTGTTGTGCTCTTATCATTTCGATCTTGATTGTTGTGCGTGGTTTCTGTGTGTAATGAAAACTATGAAAATCTTTTTACCATCCGCAAAATATAACGATACGTAAGTCTCCTTTTCTCTTTAGGGCGAGATTGTGCATTGTCTCATAGAATTGCCTCTCTAACTACCCGTTCGAACAAGCAGGGTACATGGTATAAGATATCTATTGATTTGATATTGGAAGAGGTCCCTGTTTGTCTTGGGTGGTGGTAGAAAATGGCCGAGGAGTAGGTCTGCAATGCTCTTTGTGCCTTTCTTTTAGTGGCCGACTGGTATCGACTATGCAGTGTGTCGCGAATTGGTCCTTCGCATTTGATTTCAAATTGGTAGATTACATTGGCCTTGATACCTTTCCTAAGTCTGTCTTTAGGTTGTACCAGATTTGACAGAGATAGTGCAATAATATAATAGTGGCAATGTTAACGTTTCGAGAGATCTGAATTCTCTTCCAAAATTTCTTTGACATGAAATGGTAATGTTGACCTTGTTTCTGATAGTTTATTGTTGCACTTGAACGTTTTCTTAGTCCGAGGGTTTTAGCGCTTTGTTGGAGGTCCAGTTTTGGTAGCTATACTTGGTCAGGGCACATCAATGTTCGTCTGTTTTGGGTATGTTTGAGATATTGATGCAAACTTTTCAGCGAAAGAGAATTTTTATCAATGCCAGTTTGCGTTCCAGTGAGTGCCGAGAGTCTGGGGCCAGATACTGATCTGTGCGCGTCGGTTTCCCGTTTCACTGACCAGCATCTAGCCTTCAGGTTGCCATCCTTATCTATGATAGTTTTGGTGTACAGGAAGAGGAGCATGTTGTCCTGACTCGACTCCTGTATGAACATCTAACGTTACTTGGTTGATGTGGTCAAAGAAGTCATTCCTGTTCTTACACCCTCACTGATATGAATTGTATTGGATTACACAGGCTCTTGTTCTATCCGGCGGTGTTTCTGCCTCATCGCCACTGTTGTCCTGGTAGGACTAATGACTGGTGCAGCATTTCTCGCAGGGATGTACCACAACGCACAGGAGCACGGCATTGAAATGGTAAGGTGTGAAATCATGCATCATTTACAAGTATTACTTGCGTTATTTCATCACAACCAACGTCAATTTTATACCTTTTTGGTGATTTCAACTGCATTTGTTTTGGAACATCATTCACGAAAGGAGATATAGGGGTATAGACTCAGTCACGTCAAGTTTGGGACAAGGTTCTTTCGGACACTTCAAGCTAGAAAATTACGTTTTTCTTCAGCCCAAACATATCCAAGGCTCCAGAAACCGGACTACGTTGATGGTTACCATGCCAGTTTTCATCGCCCGCTCTGCTAGTGCACCGCACTCTGTTCTACACAGCACTGACGGTATGTTTTGTCTACTTGTCTTGATATTTAGCATGTACTTACTTAACGTTATTGATATATTTACAATGTTAAAGAAGCTGCCGTTCTGAACCGGCTTCGCTAGAATGTAAGTATATTCATTTGTCACTAATTGGAAATGCATATAGGGACATATGTATAGTTACTGTTACACAATCATGAAAAGCTTGTACGACATGTACATTGAAATGGTGGTACTTTTAACTTGAACGTCATATTAGCTCGTGGATAATGTCTGATTTCTCACATACAGACTACACACTACACACTAAACAGTTATATTCAATGTTATAGGACCTAGACCTGATGTCCTTACCAGCTCTACCAGAACCAGTATTGATGGTAAGTATGATTATCTTGATTTGTAGTATCTTAAATCTCTCTCTCTCTCTCTCTCCTTCTCTCTCAAACACACAAACGTTGACCTTAAAAGGGTGCAAAGGCACGGTTCTGGACACAGTTCTGGACACACAAGGGGCCTTATCCGATACTGTGCTTTGGGGCGGAGCTTAGTGACTTTAGTGGAGGAGTGCTTTTTTTCTGCATCCCCGCCATCTTTTTTTCGGGGCGCTGGGATGAGGAAGAATCAGTGTAATTCTCGCCCAGTAAAATACATTTCACGCTTGCGTTGGATCATTTACAGACTTAGAGTTGCACTTGTGCAGCACTGCGTTTGGGGTACCTGTGCGGCACTGCGTTGCTCGTTCACTGCGGCACTGTTTTATATTTTTTGGCTATTTTTTATAATTTAGATATTGCGTAATACGTAAAATATGACTTAAAAGACAAAAAAACTACACTAAACGGAAGAAAATTCGTTTTATTCAATCTCTGACATTCGTTGAGTCATCTACAACCACCGCAGTGTCGCACCGGGCCCCAAGTGCAGTGAGAGTCCACCTTTAGTACGAATTTCTACAGCAATGATATATATATATATATATCCAAGACTGTACATTTAACCATTAGGCACGGTTCTGGATAAAAGAGGCCTTATCCAGAACCGTGCCCAGTCACAGTCCTGGATAGTCCACGTGTATCCAGAACCGTGCCTGGGGCAAAAGCACGTTTGGGGACACGCTGGGGGAGAAATAAAAGTTACTATACAGTACAGCAGGGCTGTAAGCAAACAAATAACTGCATATGTTATCTCAATTCTCTCAATCAGTTCCTCTGGACACCTGGCACACAAAAGGTCCGCCAAACTACTAGTACCAAACTTTTTCCAACTCTCGAAAGAAACTCTCACAAAATCTTGCAAAATCAAGCCTTATTTGGAAACATAAATAATTAATGTAAATAATTAATCATCACTGTCCCGTCACAATCATAGTGATTGATAGCGCTTCCGGGCACAGACCTTTACAGTCGGGCACTGCTTGGGACACGACTTCACATTATTTTCAATGTAATTTTTTTCAAATTAAGCCATGAAGCTTAATCTTATCCCACCATCATCCATAATCACCGCAGGCTAATTAATAAACCTTACTCAATATGTTCACTTTCTCAATCCTTTTGCTTGTTAGCTTCACTGCAACGGAGCATGACACCCAGGCTACAAGAAAACGTCTTCGTTGTAAACTTTAACTAAACCACAAATAAATTTAATACGCACCTCATACGTGAAGAGGTATTTTAAGAATACTTAAAACTTCTTTTTTTCTTTTGTCACTTAGACATAAATGAATGTGCCAGTGAACCATGTCAACATGGAAGCTGTGTAAACAAAGATGGCGGCTACAAATGTACCTGCTCACCTGGATGGACTGGACGAAACTGTCAGCAAGGTCAGTTTTCTTTTTAAAGATCTACGAGTTTAAATAGCTTTACATCCCAGTATCATGTCTTCAAACTTTCTCATGGCATCGTATACCACACTTCAATAACGTTTATTCATTGACAAAACATCTTTCTAATTCATAAAGACATCAATGAATGCAATGAAAAACCATGCGAACATGGACGCTGTGTGAACATCGATGGAGGATACAAATGCAGTTGCTCACCTGGATGGACTGGACAGAAATGTCTGCAAGGTGAGCCTGTCTTTTATTTCAAGTATTTCAAGTTGTTTTCAAGGATGTTTTCCGAAGTATTGATCAAGGAAGTCTTCATACTTTCCTTTTACCAATCTTTGCTTAGGATTACTTAGTGACATTCAGTTTGTATCCGCCATCTTGGTTCACACATTGTCCATGTTTGCATGGGCTTCCAATGCATTCATTGATGTCTGTTTCCATGATCGCACAGACATCAATAAATGCATTAAAATGCCATGTGGGCAAGAACAAGGAGCTGTTTTGAAGGACGTTTTTGGACATATACTTCTTAGTTTTTCCTATTGCTTCTAGTCATGCTTTTTAACAATATGTTTTCCTTGATCAACAGACAAGGATGAATGCATTGGAAAGCCATGCCGACATGGAAGCTATGCTAACCAAGACGGCGGATATAAATGTACCTGCTCACCTGGATGGACTGGACAGAACTGTCAACAAGGTGACTTCTTCTTGTGAAGTATCTCAATTAAGATGTTTTGAAGGTAGTTTTTTTTAAACATGTTCTTCTTAGTCTTTTCTATTCTCTGTTCCCCAGTCTTTAAACATCTTTATCAAATATACTTTGGTTCGGTTATTTTGTTGACAGTATATGATTCCATGAACGCACAGATATCAATGAATGCATTGGAAGCCCATGTCTGCGTGGACGATGTGTGAACCGAGATGGCGGTTACAAATGTACCTGCTCACCTGGATGGACTGGACAGAACTGTCAGCAAGGTGAGGTCAAATATTTTGAAAGTTCTTCTCGAACTCCCTTAAACTGTCGCTCCCGGTTACAACCGGTAATCAAGACTTCCTGCTTTCAATCAAACTTAAATCAACTTCATTTGGTACAATATACATTGTTTTCCTACATCAAACAGACATCAATGAATGCATCAAAACGCCATACCGACATGGAAGCTGTGCGAACCAAGACGGCGGATATGAATGCACCTGCTCATCTGGATGGACTGGACAGAACTGTCAACAAGGTCAAAAAGAACTTCGCAAGAAGAAGTCTTCTTGCGAAGTATTTTAGTCAAAACTTTTAAAGGTAGTTTCTGAACATATTCTACTTAGTTTTCTTCTATTCTCTGTTCCCCAGTATTCAAACATCTTTATCAATCATGCTTTGATTAGGCTAATTTGTGACAGTACATGTTTTTATGAACGCACAGACATCAATGAATGCATCAAAAAGCCATGCCGGTATGGACGCTGTGAGAACAAAGCTGGCGGTTACAAATGTATCTGCTCACCTGGATGGACTGGGCAGAACTGTCATCAAGGTGTGTTCTATTTTTGAACGTTTCGAAGTTGATTTTATGAGTTATCGTTTGTCTTGTTCCGCTTACACTTCTTCCAATCATGCTTTCATTAGCTTGATGACGTGACAATATGCTTCATTTTTACCACACAGACATCAATGAATGCATTGAAAAGCCATGCCGGTATGGACGCTGTGAGAACAAAGCTGGCGGTTACAAATGTATCTGCTCACCCGGATGGACTGGAGAGAACTGTCAGCAAGGTGTGTTCTATTTTTGAACGTTTCGAAGTTGATGTTATGATTTAGTATAAGTCTTCTCTGCTCACTGTTCTTCCAATCATGCTTTCATTAGCTTGATTTCGTAACAACATTTTTTTAATCTTTATAACACAGGCTGCTCAGACTTTGAACTCCCCTTCTTCCAATCAGGCTTTAATTAGCTTGATTTAGCGACAATAAGTTTCTTATTCACACAGACATAAATGAATGCACTGCAAGGCCATGTCTACATGGGCGCTGTGCAAACCAAGATGGCGGATACAAATGTACCTGCTCAGCTGGATGGACTGGACAGAACTGTCGGCAAGGTGGGTTCTATGTTTGAATGTAACTAAGCTGACTTTCATGTTTTAGCAGTTGTCTTGTTCTGCTCACACTTCGAACTCCCATTCTTCCAATCATGCTTTAATTAGCTTGATTTCGTGACAAGATGTTTTTATATTTATCACACAGACATCGATGAATGCTTTGGAATGCCCTGTCTACATGGACGATGTGTGAACCAAGATGGCAGATACAAATGTACCTGCTCGCCTGGATGGACTGGACAAAACTGTCAGCAAGGTCAGTTTTTTTTTTCCTGTGAGGTCACTAATGTTAGGAATTTTCACATGTGACGTCGTCAATGCAAACTTTGCTCCTTCGTTCTTCTTCAATTGACATGAAACGTTTAATGACTGCAGCAAAATAGGTAGTAACCACCTAAAAAATTCGACGTTTTTTTTTCAATCAGACATCAATGAATGCATCAAAAATCCATGCCAACATGGACGCTGTGTGAACGGAAATGGCGGATACAAATGCATCTGCTCACCTGGATGGACTGGACGGAACTGCCAGCAAGGTGCTTTTATTACCTCCATGAAATGTCATGGAGGTTATATTTTACTGCGTTTGTCTGTCTGTGTGTCTGTGTGTGTGTAAACAAGATAACTCAAGAACGGCTTGGTGGATTGGTGGATGAAAGCTGGAAATGATTAGATTTTGGGCTCCCTTGGTACTGCAGCACAACTTCCGGTTTTGCTATCTTGTGTTCTGAACACGCTATGGTCACAATTTTTGAGTGTAAGATAGCTCTTGTGCTCATGAAAAAGTGATATAAGTTATAACTGGCCCCCTAGCGTCTAATTTGGGGATAGCAGGGGCATTTTTGTCAATAACTTCTGAAGAGGATAAGTCAAGAAGGAAACAACAGATTTTCATGATTTTTGTTATGTATGTACCTTAGACAATGTTGTACAAGATAAGATACTAATTATGCAAAATAGGAGTACCTTTGCATAATTAATGAGAATATTCTATCATAGCAGTTTTTTCAATGTATCTCTTGTCCCAGATGTGATATGGTCTTGACATTTCGGTGGTAGATAGCTTTTAGTGTCATGACAAAGTGCGGCAAGTTTCAGTCCCCTAACATTTAATTTCGAAACTGCATGGGCGTTTTTGTCAAGACATTCCAAAGAGGATAACTGCAGAAAGGATTGACGGATTGGCATCATATTAGGCATGCGGGTACCTTACGCAAAGACGTTCATAATGATATACATATTATGCAAATGAGGACTTAATTTGCATATTCAATGAGGAAATTGTATAATTCCATTGTTTTCAATGACTGGAGTTCAATATGTAACACATGTTAATTATGATAGGTGGAATATAAGCAGATACCAAATATGGTAATGAGGAACTTATTTGCATAACTTATGTAAAAATTGCAAAACCTCTTTATGATTAATGATAGGAAAATTATTATTGTGACACGTGTACGTTAGTCAATGATGAACAACACCATGCATGAATTATGTTAATGTGTTAGTCAAGTGAGGTGAAGTGAAGTGAAGTTAGTCAATTGCCTTAAATTTACAAAAGCTCTAAATATTTCATGGAGGCATGAGGTCGCCGAACTTTTTTTAAGGTTTTCACTATTTTAATAGTTGTCTTTTTTTACTGGCAATTTAGATTTTCATTGTTTCAATTAAGCTTTAATCAAATCTGTTTAGTACAATATATATATATATATATATATATATATATATATTACTACATCAAACAGACATCAATGAATGCATCAAAGCACCATGTCAAAATGGACGCTGTGTGAACCAAGATGGCGGATACAAATGTACCTGCTCGCCTGGATGGACTGGTAAGAACTGTCAACAAGGTGAGTTCTAAGTCTTTTAAGCTTTTTCAATGGAAGAATTTTGAACATCTTCTTTTTAGTTTTTCCATCCTCTTTTTCCGGTCTTTAAACATTCTTTATCAAACATGCTTTGGTTAGCTTAATTTGGTGACAGTACATGTTTCATGACAGCACAGACATAAAAGAATGCATTAGAAATCCATGATATTATCTACATGGACGCTGTGAGAACGAATATGGTTATAAATGTGCATGCTCACCTGAATGGATTGGACAGAACTGTCTGTCGGCAAATGTGTTTTATTTCTTATTGCTACAACTGTTCGTCTTCTTGTGCACAATAAATATGCTTCTCGCATTTCTTCTTTTAGAGATATTTCCTTTCATAACGTACTAACGAACTGCGATCAGGATAGAAACTATATATCATATCATTCCATTGCCTAATAAACATAGTATTACATGAATGACGTTACAGGATAAAACGCTGAAAGGAATTATCAAAACCGTAAACAAGTAAACTTTCGAAAAATCAGGTTATTGATATTTACTTATCATTGCTCTGTCAGCGTTAGCCCGACAATGCCAGACTGGGTGGAAAGAATACAAGAACCAGTGCTACAAGCTCATGATGGAAAGTGTCAGCCAGGATTCAGCGAGTCAAAAGTGCAGAAGAATGGGTGCTAATCTTGCCTCTGTCCGGAGCAGCCATGAGAACACATTCATCGCAAATACCATAAAAGGTAAATGTAGTCCTATAGCCTTAAGAGTGAAGACATAGTGGTAGTAGGTTGCTATCCACTGTGCCTATATGGCACGGTATAGGAAGGCGAATTCCGTCCTCCTCCCTAACGAAGGTGAAGTACTTAGTAACTTAGTAACAGTTCATACACCTGAAGAAATATGATGAGAATAATGCATCACTGTTATTCTATTTCCACAGAACGGTGACCATTTTGCAACTAAGTAGTGACTAAAAATCATTGAATTTTAGAATCATTGAACAATCATTTAGAAATCATTCTTTATAGGTCATTATCATATAGCCAGGCGCCGCGGACCAATCAGAAGGCCCCGTTCCACGTTGGTTATGACGCCGTAACACGTAGATTCAGGCCAGGCAGGTGGTTATTGCACGTGTGCATTAAAAACTTTTGAAAGTTTAAACCAATCAGAAGGACACACAAACAGGACGCTGGCCAATCAGAATGAGATATCCAGGAATCGTCCATCTGCCAAGATAGGCGAATAAGTACAGGCATGGCAGGGGGGATGGCTCCCTCTATTAACATCGGCAGTGCGTGTTTCTTTGTTCAAAGAAAACATTTGCCGTATTAAAACAACATTGACTTACCTATAATATTTAAGACAATAAAATCTATTTCAAGTCATGGCCAATTTAAATTGCAAATGGAAAAAAGATTATTTGCACCCCCGCCCATTCAAGTTCAGACGACAATAACACCACGGTCCGCCATTGAGTAGCGGTCATGGCGCTGGAGGACCAAAATGCTACCTTTCTTCGGAGAAGTCGTGTCTGAGTTCGTAGTGAACGAGATTCTCAAGAGCTGTGAAGCACAGGGATCCCGGAATGCCTCAGGAAAGCCGGCAGAGATTTAGCGCCTGATACGAACTCGACAAACTGGAGAATGGGCGAGTGGAGAAATACGGAGCGTGCAACAGTTTGTAACATAATGAATCGACTTTGTTCTTATTTCAAGCCTTGGAACAGAAATACATCTAACGTACAAGTTTTATGTTGTTCAAATTCACTGTTCAAATTTATGTACTGAATAAAAGATGTATGTTTTGTAAAGGAATTTGTCGCTCCTACTTAACCGGAAACTCTACTCTACTCTTAAATGTGTCAGTGTGGGTAGTATAGGCTATATGATAATAGGGTTAATGACCCACCTGTTCCTCGGTTTATATTGTGTCATAAAGCCGCTCACTCGGTGGTTTTATTCGGTGGTTATAGCAAAGGACCAGGCGTTATGACACCATATACACCTCGGGGCGGGTCATTAACCCTTAATTAAAAGATAAGTGAAATACATTGAGGGTCTTGAGCTCTGAGAGGCAGAGTTCTGTCAAAATCTTTGTGCCCTCACGTTTTTTCCCCGGTCTCTGTAGGTCCTCAGTCTGAGTAGGCGCTAGTTTTGTAAACAAAGACGACGCCGATGGAACTTTACATCAGTGTGTTTTGCAATTGGTCCGGCCTAAACCTTTTAATTGTGAAGTATCCGGAATCTTTTTACCTACTTTACTCTTTAATATCAGCATGATTTCCATACTTTCTCACAGAATAATTATCCCTAACTCCTGCCAACAATGAGCGTACAGTTGTTTGTTGACTTAATTGAACTTTTTTTTTTGTTCAAATCTTTTGCTTTTTGGCGAGAACACCATTGATTACAAAAGTGGTGTTTTACGCCTTAAAGGCTGTTTACTGGGTAGGCCAACTAACATGAACATGTGATTATGTCTTGCAGGTGCAGAGGGCGACATGGTATGGGTTGGACTGAAACGCAAAAAGAAAGGATTTGAGTGGACGGATGGATCATCGTGTTCTTACACCAACTGGGCAGAGGGTCAGCCGGATAACAACAGCTGGGTTCACGGGGAGGGATGCGTCGTCATGTACAATAAGGTGTGAATTCTTTCTTCGTTTTTGCTACATTTGCTAATTAAAGGAGGTTTTATGTTTTAGTTGCAGTTTCTCTCTCTGCCCATGTGTTTGTCTATGTTTTGTGAACCTGCTGTTAATGATTTCTATTTAGTGTTAGACTTAGACTTAGGTTTCTGGAAGTAGCAGTCAGGGTTCGGGCCTCTGATTTTACTTCCACTTTTAAGTCCTGTGTTAACTCAGGTGACCTCAATACGACAGGTGTTTCCATAAGACGGTAATATTGCTAGCCATTTACACCGGGAAGAACTCCTACTTCTTTCAATAAGTGTTGCGGGGTCCTTTACGTGCTAAAGGTGTGTCTTTTCTCAAACACGAGACCTCCATTCATCTTCAGCTGAGTGAAGTGAGGAAAGTCTTCAAAAAGTTTCACTTTCGTAAGGGCACACGACCGGTTGCATATTAACGAAGTCGAACCCAAAACCTCTCATTTTGGGCCAAACAGTCTACCGTTAAGCCGCACAACCGCACCAGAAATTGAAAGAGAATGAAATGACGAAATTGGCAAGGAAGGTATTGAGATTAAAAGATATATATCATGTTGCACTAGGACTTGGAACTGATCACTAATATTCGTATCGAAAGTTTTAATAGGCTGACTTGCATTTGCCAACTTGCCATTCGCCAACTGTAACTGTGTCGAAACGAAAGCGATGTGCATTTTTTTATACTGCCCCACTGCAGTATTTCAAACATAACCCCAACTTATATTGCACATATTGAACGCTTCGTAACTACATACTAAAAGCTTTCAATCTATAACTTGTTACGCTGTATCTTGGACTACCAAAACCATTTTCTAACTTGCTGTGAATTGCCTGTTCTGGTTATCATTATTTCATTTGTCTTTGTCAGTTGTTAACTTTTTCTTGAGATATGATGTTAATATTAGCATGATGCTAGAGTTCACCACCCCTCTGTCTTGTACTGTATTCTGTTGATCAATAAACAAAACCTGATGTTTTCGATAGGCCGGAAGGGATCATTGGTGGCCTGGCGTCAAACCTAGGACAGCGGGACAGTGGGCGGATCTTAACTGCAGCAAGAAGAAGCCATACATTTGCGAGAAATCAAAGTAATGACATTGTATTTGGTAATGAAATGGTTGGACAATACGTCGATCAAATTCACTCGTCATTGGACGACATTTGGAAAGTCTCGGCGTACTTCTTGGAGTAACAGCGCATTATTTTCGCATCCAAGTAGCGAGTGAGGAAATGATTGAACGAAAGTTCTGTATACTCTTAAAGTACTGGTAATGTTTATTTCATTAATGTATTTAAAGCAGTTTTGACAGTTTGATGAAGACGTTCGTGCTAGTGATATAGTGATCTTTGACTATTTTGTTTTAACTCTTGCTCTTTTTAAGTATACCTTTTTAACTAGAAAAAGTAGCATTGTACTGTAGTAGAAAGATTGTTGGACAGCCCGTTGAATGTGGTGAGAGAACAGGTGTGTCACACCTTTACTGGCTCAGATTTTTCAGCTTTATTTCTGGATGACTTGGCATGTATATACACATGAAATACGTCATCAGTCACAGAATCAACTTTAAAACATTAATACATTTACAACATTTAAAATTAGACAGCAATCGGATTAAGAAAATATACATGACAGAATCAACATTCTTTGCCGATCATCTAGCACTTTCGTACAGCAATCGTACAGAGCGGGGTGCAAATGACATCTCATGTCGCTTCGTTTTACTTCTAGATGCCCTGTATCGGGCATAAGATAAGAATCACACACCCGCATTTCATGACAGGTTCTAGAGCTGTGAGGATTAGAGATCTAGAGTGGCGTTATGACTGCCTTTGATACATGGCGTCCATTAAGGAAATGATTCTTATCTTATTCCAATTGCAAAATTAGAAACGGAATTATAAAGTAGACAATGTTGTTCCAATGATTCATGTGTAGTTTCAAATTATTGTTGCTGTATGGAAATGATACTGTAACTGTCTCTATACTCTAAGGTGATTATCTGTCATATCATATGTTGGTCACACACCCTTTCATTACTATAGTCTCGGGAGGTGTTTTATAAAATGGCGATGTAAAATGATAGCAGGCTTGTAACAATGCTTGTTATGGATAGTGTCTTTATTCGTGACTCTAAGTCTAAGGTCTCACTCAGCTTTTCGCCTGAGTTATGCTGATGACATACATACACAACCACACTGCAGCCACTCCACCATGGCACAACCAAAAACATACCGTAACCTGTTTTGGGCGATGGTAAAAATTCCTATCATAGTATAAAAAGTTTGTTCTCATTAATCATTCAAATGAGGTCCTTATTTGCATAATTGATATTTATCGATATTCCTTTCTTTCTCAGTGACAGATGACACATCGTACAACCTGTACTATCATGGAAAGTGTCGGATTTCATAATTTATGCAAATTAGCTCTTTTTACATAATTAGTATCTCCCTATCATCAGATTCACTTAAACTATCTCCATGAAACCAGTCTTGTTTTCCAATGGCCTAACTACAATAATGCCAGCTGTATCATGTTGACCTATTGACCTAGATCTAAAGACACCAGCTGTAAATCACGCTACCGACGTTAAGGTAGCAGAACACAGTATTAATGCGCGAACCCCGGGGTGTATGACGCGGGTACATAAAATAGTACGGATAAACTTGTTGAAGGAGAGGTAAAAAGCCTTATTTGAGGGGCAGCCAGATATAACCTGTGCTACGTGGTCACGGAAGGTGTCGACTCTGAGACTGCATGGTTTGGATTGTGAAAGTTTTCTATTTTGTGTATAAATGCGCCCCATTACGCAACTGCCTTTCTAGCGTGAGCCGGCTGCAGTTCTGTGACCTCCGCAGAGGGGCATTTCAAAGAGGGCGTGAGAAGACGATACGCCGACAGTATTTTTTTGTTTCTTAATATATTGTGGCTTGTACCTTCAACTCAAACATATCCGATTTTGGTATTCCAAAAGTGCACCCTACTATATTTTTCAATGCGTCGAAGCTAGTCACCTTGAGGCCCTTAACTATAGAAATCCCCATTGGCCGAAAACTGTGTTCTGCTACCTTAACACAATGCAGCATGATACAGCGGTCACAGAAGTTTTTCCAAGTAATTGTTCAAAATAGATATCTATTTGCATAATTTGCATCTCATTATGTTGATTATCACCCAAGGTACCTACCTACCAAAAGTTATTACTATCCTTCTCAAAAGTTACAAACTATAAGACTCACTGCTGTTCCAAACAAGCTGCTAGGGGCCCAAACTTACACCGTTTACTCCCAGCTATCCACCACTTAAAAATGATAAACCTGACACTTCAAGAAAATTTCAGTGAAAACTTTGATGCACACTTGCAATACCAAAACCAGTCGAACTTGACCTCCCTCCCATTATCGAACTTGACCTCCCTTTTTGTGACCCTACCTATCCACCAAAAATCATCAACATCCATCAAGAACATCTCGAGTTACGTACAAGCGCACTTACGTACAAAGCTAGCTACAGAACTAAAGGTAAAAGCTAGATAAGCCAGTCTCGCAGTTCTCTTCAATCCTCTCCATAACAGCTACACACCTACCAAATATCGTGAAAATCCCCCAGCTGCATTTTGACTTATGCTGCCCAAAACAAACCGCAGAATTACCAAGCTCGCTGCTGTGCCGTAGGAAAACGCCAGGTAAACCGTTGTCGAACTAGGCATACATTTTCACAACCGCTACACACCTACCAAAAGTGAAAAAGATTCATTCACAATTTCTCGACTTATATGCTGTTGACCTACATACAGACCCATGTAACAGAAAACATAGTCTTCTTGGCGAAGATAATCATTGGCGTTTTACATTGAGTTATTTTGAGATATCTTTACCAAATGTATGCCAAATTTTCAAACATGGTAGCACGTGTATTATATTATACATCATTATGAGCTAAAAGACTGTGAACACAAGTGTATATGATATATTATTAAGTACATGAACTAGAAAGGCCGACATTTGCTTGGGTGCAAATACAGCATATTCCAGCCATACCCATTCCACGCAACATTGAACTGTGCCAAGTCACCCCTGTACCAAAAATGCAATATTTCAACTGCAAGTTATCCCTAAAAGAGAACTAATATTGTGAATTGATTCCTGGTCAAAACAGACCTTGCCCAATATGCCCGGGCCCATATGGAAGAATATAATCTTCCACAGGAGCGCCTATGCATAACTGATTGGTTTTTAGAATTGCGGCAGCTCCTTTTTTTCCGAGAGTGAAAAAAAACGCAACTTCCATTCAGAAGCTTTTCATCATGAAATTACATGACGCCATTCAACAATTTCCACTTCGATAACTAGGTCTAAGTACCGTTATAATCTCCTTGTGATGTGGGTACATTTATTATTGCAGTGAACTTTTTTTAATCAAGTAGGGCATACGTTTTGATAATTGTCAAGCAGGTGCAGGTACTGTGTAGTAGGAGTGTTTTTTTCAAGCTAAACACTCCAATCTTCTTCTTGTTTTGTATGAGCCATTACATAAACGGAGACGTCTCGAATTTTTACAAGAATTTTACCACCCTGTCACTTCATTTCTTTTCTGAAAAATCCCAGGACCAACAAGTTAACTTGATTTGGCTTTATCTACATATTTCATTTTCCTTCGAATTCTTTGTTAAGTATATGCCCCTTGCATACTACTGTTAAATTGTTTTACTTTGTATGCAATCAGCCATCGGACGTAATCTTCTCTGAGTGTTATAATTTCCTGCTCGTAGCGTGCGAGACCCGGAGGATAGGAGTTTCTACCTTGTTCGGGGGTTTCTGTTCGGAGGTCAGTGGTGATACTCTGGTACTGAGAGTGTTTTATTGGGCTCAAACTCTGGCAGTTTAAAGTTACTTACAATTTGAATGTACAAAGTTTACGTCAAAAAAGAACAACAACAACACTAGAAGTACTTACATTTGTTCGGAAAAAAATACATGCATTCTCGCCACTGTCAAACTTACGTATCAAAACTAAATGCAAACTGTCCAATTTTCCCGCGTTTTCTGCCAAGTAACATTTTCTCGATTGTCTCAACTAACCCCCAAAGTCAAATCTGCCGAAAATGATTGATAGTGCCATGCGGAATGTTGGTAAATTCATCGACACAGACTTGTATTCTAACGTTCAAGGCACGCGTACCGTCCGCTACCGCTCAAATGACCCTGTCTGAACTCCAAATCCTCGCAAAGTACAATCTAAAACCGGGCACAGGGTAACATGTGGCCACTGTAAGGCTGTAATATGCATTTGTTTGTGTATATACGGGATTGCAAGGCCCCGCTTATGAATATTACCTAGCATTCGCCTTTCTCGTCGCTGATTGGCTGGTGTCCATAAAGAAATTAACTCTCGCTCTCCCCAGACCGCTGGCACCTGGCACGTGTGGGCTCTGGGGTCACGGGAGTTCACGGGAGAAGACCGAAAGAAAACCAATTTCCCCTCAGAAAAGTGCAGAAATTGATAATTTGAAATTGGTTTATGCCAAAAATTTTACTTGGATCATTTTACCAACTATCTAATGCCCATCTACACCAAATTTAAGGTCATTCCATTGTAATTCAAGTATACAGGGGGCCAAGATATACCGTTTTGGTCAAAACGTGACCTTTAAACTTCAATAAAATCATTTTAGAGGCAGATATGAATAAAATGAGAAAAACACCTTGGTATTGACCCACTCTACCCTTGTGCCAAATTTCAGGTCATTCGGTTCAGGAACGGCGGAGATGAAGATTTGACAGGAGAAAGAAAGAAAGAAGAAGAAACATTACGGATACAATATATTTCACCATACTATGTATGGCTGAAATATAATGAATGGTTCCGTCTACATTTAAACATGACAATCAGATGTTGTGTAATTGCCGACGAAGTGTTCCTTTCTCTTCGCTGATTGGCTGGCGGCACAATTCAATTAATTAGCAGACCGACACCTGTCACCTGTCGCCCAGGGCGGGAGTTATTGCTTTGTTTGCCATATATGGAACGCACTAAACGTCGAGAATGGCCAAAACACGTCCCGTAAAACCCCGAAATGGGTCATTTTGAAGTGATATACGCCAAAAATGAAAATTAGGTTCTTTAAATAAATACCCCATGCACGCCTGTACCAAAATTTCAGGTCATTCGGTCCAGGAACGACGGAGATGATTCGATTTGAAAATTTGGAGAAAGAAAGAAAGAAGAAACACAAGTTAGGAATTTACGTGTTTGTAAGCATAAGTCCGTGAGATTTCTGAAACAACAGCAGTTCCGTGATAAACGGAACCTTCTCAAAACGTACGGAGCTAACAGCGCAGCGAAACTACCATCGCTAGCGATTCAACTTCGATGGCAAACCGGACAAAAGTTATAAGTACTGTTGAAGTCATTAACGTTAAAGTTTGTTTTTAGTTGCCTTTGACGGTTTGACCTGAAATACTGTTACGCTAAACTCCTGAAGAGAAGTTAAGTGACTGCTGCGATTATCACAGAAATGCCCCTAAAAACTGATTCAATAAGCCTTCCGAATAGCCTAAAGTGCAAGAGTTTCAGGCGGACTTCGCCATCTGGGACCCCCAACAGGGCTCTGCCCCTGGACCCTGCCGGGCCGGGGCCTTCGGCGTTCTTCGGCGGCCCCCGAAAAAAATTCTGGCGGGAACACTGCAGTATATACGGAATCGTGGGGCCCCGCTTATGAATATTAATTAGCCTTCGCCCTCTTCGCGCACAGGTGTGGGCTCTGTGCGGGGTCACGGAAGGTCACGTCAGGAGGCCAAAAGAAAACAAATTTCCCATCAGAAAAGTGCCAAAATTAATCATTTTAAAGTAGTTTATGTCAAAACTTTTACTTGGATCATTTTAACAACTATCTAATGCCTATATACACCAAATTTCAGGCCATTCCATTGTAAGACCAGGGTACAGGGGGCCAAATATACCGTTTTGGTCAAAACATGACCTTTAAACCTCAATAAAATCATTTTAGAGGCAGATATAAAAAAACTGAGAAAAAAGCATCAAGGTATTGGCCCATTCTACCCCTGTGCCAAATTCGGTTCATTCGGTCCAGGAACGGCGGAGATGAATTACTTTCAAGTTTGAAGGCAATCCGTAAAGCCGACCTTGAGTTATATTGTTACACACAGACACAGACACAAACAGTGAAACACACACACACACACACACAAACACACACACACATACACACACACACACACAGATATACACACAAACACATCCTCTACAATTAAGGAGCATACATGCGTGTATATAGCTTTTCATCTGATTGGTCAATTGACTAATAGATTGATTGATTGACATACTGCATTGCAGTTTCCTTCGAAACACTTCAAGCGTATACCATAGAGCTGTTTCGTACTATGCTCATACCTCAATTTGTATGATAATAGGTATACCATGTATACTTGCCAGATGATTTTAGAACTAGAACTTTCGTGATGAGCATGTTGTTGTCTAAATCAAAATAAGACTAAGATTGGTTGATAAATAGTAAAAGTCAAGCTAACTATTAGAACACAGCCATTTTACTGAGATGCATTATATTACCCAATGACGCTCGATGGCGAGGTGGGAGAGATTTATAAAGAGTGATATTGAGTGCTGGTGTATTATGAATACAAAAATCCTAAATCCGACCCTTCTCACTCGTTCTCTTCCTCCAGTGCGGCAAGGTCTCGGCAGTACCATCCTACTAGGCTCTTTTGGATGTCAAGGAAGCTTTGGCCGAATAAGGCAAAGGGAAGAGGCGCGCACTTTTTTGGACAGTAGTTATTTCCAGACCCGTAGTTGCTGATGTTATCTACAATTTCTTTTCCTTTCGTGGAGAAGTAGTAGTACTCCCTTTGCGCGCAAAGGAGGTCATCTATGAAACACTGTTTATCGTCAGACCTCTCAGAAGTGATGGTCTGCGTCTCGTCATCGAAAATGTACTGTTCGGAATAATGTGATGTCGCTGTATATACGGCACGGATATAAAGCTTGCCATTGGCAGAGGACGGAAGAAAGACGTCTGGGACCTCCGCCCAAGCGTTCCCCAAAAATGTATCGGCTTTCCTCCAACCGTTGGTTTTCACATTAAACAAATGCACACACAGGTTAAAGAGTCTCTCTAACTCAGTTGGAGTCACCGTGATGAATACAACCTTGTCTCCGAAAGCTGTCATTGTCAACTTTGTGGATGACTGAGTGAATAATGTAGGTGGCACGGGTAGCTTTATCCAAGCTGCTTCTTCGGGATCATAGCAATCCATGGTCACCAAAGGCTTCTCCTCAGCGTCACCGCCGGTCAGAAAGAGTTTCCCGTCAACGACCACCGACTGATGCCCTGCCCTTCCGAGGGGCATGTCGGGCAACCTCAGCCACTTGTCTGAGGGGAAATGGTACCGAAATGCTTGCCTGGATGGGCTAGGGTAAGGACCCTTGCCGATAAGACGATTCTCCCGCCCACCTGTCACGTACAGGTGTTCCCTTGCATTTGCCACGCTCATGTACCCATTGACAGGCGTTGGAAGGTTAGCTATGTGGTAATATTGTTGATTATCTGGATCTAAGCAAATTATGCTTTGCAGGGGTCCGGGCGAAGGATGTACAGAAAGGGGTTCTGACTCGCCGTTTATGCGGAGATGTGGTTTATTGACTGCCTTCCAACCGCCGACAATGATTGCCAGCTTGTCCGATACCCCGCATCTGTTACTCCTTGCCTCTTCTTTCTCTACATGTGTACCGAGAAGATGTTTCTCTCTGGCTGCTGTGATCTTTGCCAGACATTCAGCGGAGTCCCGTATCGCAGGGTGTGACTCGAGCTTCCGTAGCACGCTAACTTTCACGCAAGATAAACGGATTTCTGGCAAAATCTTTAAGATTGCTGTTTGACGGCTCTCGGGGGCATGGTCGAGCCACCTCATCACAGAATTGACAACGTCGTCTTCAGCTTTCAGATCTTTATCTCCAAGTAGATCTAAGAGATCTTCCAACGAAAGGCTAAGGAACTCCTCATCTTTTGTGGCCTCTGAGAAGTTTGAGACTGTCATGGTCCTCGCGCTCTTCTTCAGGTCAGAAAGATCACCATACATGTCTGTCAGGCGCAAGACGCCCAGACAGTTATCCGGGCAAAGGTTGTCTTGGATGAATTTCTGGCAGTACTGTAGAATCTTTTCGCACTGTAGCATATGCGCCGTCTGTAGAACGTCTTGGACATCGTCTTTACCGATGCAGATTTCCCCTGTATATAGGAAGTCCAGGATTTTTGAGAAGCTGGATGGGTCAATGCCATGCAGCTGTACGGCCTTTGAGGTACTTTCAGTGAAGTTGGACGACAGCATGGTTTTGAAGTATGGTGTACATGCAAGCACTGCGCGATGGCAAGGGAACTCACTACCCTCTACTTGTACCACAACATCGAGGAATTCCCCGTTCTTACGCTGGCTGGCAAGTTCAGCAAGGAACTTGCGTCCCTGGGCTTTGTATTTGATATTGACATAGCAAGAGCCCTCTTCAATTGATTCTCTGTCGCTCCCGCTATTGACGTCGGAGTCACAATACCCGCCAAACTCATTGTAGTCGTCAGAACGGAACATGACGGCTGTTGGCTTGGTTCTGCTATAAGACAAAATAATAAGAGGCAATAAAGAGATAAACATACGATTTCTTGGACCACGTGATCTCAGCAGTAAAGTTATAATGGCGGATAGGACAAGGTGTATATTTTCAATAGATCATATTGTTTCATTGTTCTATAATTTACAATAATAACGTGGCATATTGATAATATTCATTTTAAAGTTACATGACAAATTTGATTAAAAAAATAGCAAGCCGAACGTATGAATGATCTTAGATTCATGCTGAACGAATAGTACAGTGACCAAAACTGGATTTGTTTACAGCCTTCACGTTATCATTTGAATATTGTATAAGACGTAAAAGTATTATCTAAAAGACAACAAAATACACAAATCTTAAAAAATTCTTAAATTTTCAAATTTTACGTCAAACAACAGCAACAACACTAGAAACACCTACATTTGGTCGGAAGAAAATACTGCAGTTACAAACGTCCATTATGTCATGGGTCTGTAGTTTTCTTTCAAAACGAAGTCAGTGTGTCCGATAACACACCAAATGCTCAGATTTTAAAGAAATTTCTTTTGGAGTGCCACTGGGCACAAAACCGCCCTCTTCTATTTTTGATATATATTAATGATGCTCTTAAATTGATATAAATATGTTGATGACTTGTCAGTGTATGAGAGTCGACTTTGATGTGAAGCGACTCTAAGCCGATTCTCACTTGACCAACTCAATACCTGGTCGATCAGAAATGACATGATTTTAAAAAACGAGAAATGTATGCTCATGACATTTTCTTTCATGAAAGACTGCCCCCACCCCTGATATTTTATTAAATGAAAAGCCCGTTGACTATATGGAAACTGCACACGATAGAAGAATCATCATGGGCTCCCAAAATACATACAGTGTTCCATGAAAAGTATTACAATAAAAAGTATTTTGTCATTGTCATTCCAATAAGTAAAATCCTTCCACTAGTTCAACTTGGCACCTTTTCGTCATATTTATGTCCTTGATAAGAAATATCTCGCTGTTACGTTAATGGATTGCAAAATTATCTCGAGAAAATTCCTTGTTTTACTTTATCGAACTATTTAACTATTAGCCTCTCTTGGTAGCTTATTCCATGAAGTTAAAGGACTAAAACACACCACACCACAGTTTGTGAAGCATTTTGTCAAGTATACTGCGCGACCAGAATACGACACGTCAGCAGGAACAATAAACAAAGCAGAGATATGATTCAGCTGACACGTCGACACTTATCAGAGACCACTCAGAAGGGAGCGGTTGAATTTTTCCATTCTCTACAAAGGTAATAGAAGATAAAAAGAATGTCAACGTAAACTCGCGGCGCTAAAACTGCTCGTGTGACCGACGTCGAGCACTATTTCTCGCTAACGGTAGAGTCTCTAAGCTAACGACAGCTGTTAAGGGACAGTCAGGCCTTTATGAAGGAACACAAGAACAATGAAGAATAGAGAGCTTTAAGATATAGATCTGGAGTGGTAAAGCACATGTAGAAGTTGTCATAGTTCTGTATGATGTGCTTTGTGACCTTTTCAGGGGTCTATGAGAACTAAATCGCTAATCTGATCAGAGCGTCATTGACCTGTAGACATTTTCCTGTCCAGACACACTACACTCGGTTTATTCTTTGAGTTCTTAGCTGTCCGTGTGGTGTGGTATACCATACTGGTATGGTCAAAACATCCTGAAAAATGGTATCCCAGCTTCATGTACTTATATGTTGATCAGTCCATCCTACATGACAAAAAGCTTAAAGTCGTTCTGCCAATATTCCATCAAACATTATACTTCCTTCTATATTCAGTAGAAATATTAGACGGAATTTTATAGCACTATTCAGGAGGGGATGTTAAGGCATCATTTTACAACATCTTTAGAAACTGTGATCTTCTAAACCAAAACACTGTCAGTCATTCATGTATGGCATGTATTTAGCTTCTGTGCTCTTATCAGAAAGGCTCGCACCCGATACTGTTGTCATTAGCGTTTCTTGTCGTTAAAAATGGGAAATCATTAGGCGATAGTATCGGGTATAGATTACGATCCAGTGTTCCAGATCGCTGCCATTAGCGATGCTTGTCGGTGCTAGACTAATGACGCTGTGACGCGCATTGCGTGATGGGAGTCGTGCTGACCAGCTGATCACTTCAAACAAAATGGCGGCCTTTTCGTAGTGATTGCATGCAGCTGCCCAGTATCCTGCCTGGCCTGGCGTCCATCCCTGGCATTATCCGGTCGGCAGTGGCAGGAACGGACTCCCCTGGAAAGAAGGCTCTTTAGTCTAAAGGTAAAGTATTAGGCGGTATTCAGAGGATGGCTAAAATATTCCTTTGTTCCATCGGGGCAGATATACGGTAAGGCATACACTGTTTATTGACTGTCCATATTGCATGCTTCAATATTCAGTTCAATTTAGTAGACTCCTTGATGCAGGCCATTCAAAGAAGAAGGCCTTATCAAGTAACAAGTAAGTCTTAGATATTTCTTGTCTCTGTGAGCCAGATACCGAGATATTTTCCCATATGTATTTGCATATGACTAGTAGTGATTTACAGGGGGTTCCAGGAAAATATGGGCTGGCTAGGTAGGGCAGGCTACCATGGCAGGTCCTAGTATCCTCCTTTTATACGGCTTATTCAGTTACATGATCCTCCCCATAGCAACTAACCAGCTTCAATATCACATTAAGTGAAGTCTGCCATTTTGGTGTACCAGCTGCAGATTCAGCCCGCCTACAGTGGGGCCCTATGCAACTCTCCTTGTAAAACTTGTAAATATTTCCCAAACAATGCACAAGTTACCTTCAAATCGTTTATTTTCATAATCACACTCACAGTGTTTTGCCTTGTGGTGGGATGTTGGTTCTGCACCAGCAAAGCGCACACAAATTGGTAATCAGCAAGATTTGTTCTGCGATTCTCCAGCAAAGCCCTGCATTGTAACAAACATACAAAGGGAAACACTACTGTGATGACACGGGAACAAAATTTGATTTCTGCAATTAGAGAGTGGCTCTAACTGTGTGTTGCACGTACACATTTCGTATCTGGACAAGGCAGCAAACGATGGGCTAGTTTCAATGTCCACTGGGTACCCACTTCTGGTGATAGTAGTAGTAGTCATTACACCGGTAGCTGATGTTCCCTAGTTCTCTATGAATTTCTATGAAACAAAAACAAGACTACAACAGTACAAGATGCTGACTGTGCACTCAAAATGTTCCTGTCATAACACATGATAGGTCAGGGATAGATAGGGATTGCTGTGAAAAATGCTGCTATCTTGGTACCAAAAAGGATGCCTGTCCACATAGACTGCATAAAAGTTTTCACCTCACCTCACCTACATTGTATTTTGATATCCCTTGATCTCTGGATGGGTAAAAAAATGTTGAGGCACCATGACTGTTCCATTGAAAATTCTATGGCATTGAAAATTTGGAAAATTTGTACAACGGCCTGCAACGAATGTGACTGTGCCATCACCAAAATCAAGCGCCAGAGCAGTTGAAATCAGTACTAGTACCCTTTCTATTATGCTTGGCTAGGTGCACGTGGGTACTTAGTACTAGTATCAGGGACTGGCACAAAATTCTTGCTGCACCGGGCAGGAAAAACTGACAGGAGTTATTGGTCTTATTCTGTCTTTTAGGGGAGATAGTTTGCTGAGTTTGCTAAATTAATTATTAAACAGTCAGCCATGCCAAAGGAGAAAAAAGAAAGTATGAAGTAAGAAACAAAATGAAATGTTGAATGTTACACCTTCGTTTTCTATCTGCATATTAGTTGTTGATAATGAAAATAACATAAATGTTCGACTTCCAACTTGTACAAACGGTAACTTGTAAACAGAGAGACCTCTACATGTGTCTCGCTCTCCAAAATATATGGTGTCTGCCTCATCATCATCATCATCCAAGGCGTGCTGCGTGTCTGCCTAAACACCACAAACAACCTCAAACAACCGCAAACGACTCTAATATGCAGTGTATATGGGGCAACGACCTTGTGTACGCTCTGGAGAAATTGTTTATACATTTATGAATTAAAAAAAAATGCAGCATCCTATGTATTCACCAGTTATTTCAAGTTATTTCCGTTTTAAGATGAAAGAGATTCTTGGCCACCATGTTGGATCATGCTTGCTAACATTTGAGCCTGAAAAACTCTTAGAATACATGTTTTTATAAGTTGACAATGATAGAATTGCGGTATGCTATAACCTATGAATCAACAGCTTCCATAGTTTTATCGCCCTGTCGTCTATGAAACAAGGAATGTATTGAGAACTTCCACAGGCAGACTCCTAGCACGGGCGATCCAACATGGCGGCCATGAATTGCTTTGATCTTGAAATCAGCGAAATAAGTCGAAAAACTGGTGAATGCACAGGACTTGCTTTGTTTTTTTAAATTCATAAATGTATAAATACTGTCTCCAGTGCGTCACACAAGGTCATTGCCCCATACACACTGCTTATTAGAGTCGTTTGTGGTTGTTGTGGTCGTATGTGGTGTTTAGGCAGATGATATAGGACTACTATACTACTATAGTGGGTCCGGACTAGAACCTGATCCTCTGGACATGAACCGTGGTGTCATCCTGACCTTGGTGTCATATTGGCATACTAGTAACAGTTACTTCTAGTAGTAGGCTGTTTGACCGAGAACACAGAGGTCCTGGGTTTGAATCCCCTGACATGCCACTGATGTTGTGCCCTTGGGAAAGGCACTTGACATCACTTCAGTCACTGAGGAGGAAATGGGTACCTACAATGACTACTGTAACTGTGGTTATGTACATCCTTCTCAGATTATGATAGGAATCCGATTGAGTTAAGAGTCATTGCACGAGAAAACCAGGCAAAACCAGGCAGAGGCCGGAAGATGGTGGTCAGCCAAATCGGTTCATACTTTGTATGTGTGATAGGTATGTGGGACTATGAACAGCCATATACTTAAAACCCTCCAGCTATTTTTCGTTATGGCGTTTTGGGACCCCCTTCAGAGACCCTCAAAAATCCAACAATTTATGGCTGAAAATTACTGAAACTGTGATGGCTATCCTGAAAAATGTACATTAGATACGAACCTACCTTATATATTTTCATAAAGCATGGGTCCTTAAGTTTTACAGATCAAAAGTTGAAGATGATACATCGAAGTTAAGAGGGTGTACTAGGGGGTTACCTGAACCACTGAAAGCAGATTTTTTATCACTGTAAATTTTGGTGATTTTTAAGGCCCATTATCTGCTATACGCAGTGGCTCTGGTGAATGGTTTTACTGTTGCTAGATAGAGGAACATCTACTTATTCAAAAACAATCGTCATCTATTTGGGCCATACATAACGCGGGCCATGAGAGGGGGGTCTTTATGGGGACTTTTCGAGTTTTGGGCTATAATAAATTGGGTGAATTATATTATGATATGGGGGTAAGTCACGGCAAATGTTTGTATAGTTGTCTTTAAACCATGCATAACTTTAAGAAATATTATGATTGATTGGTTATGTTAGTTGGGGCTCCACATGGGGGATATAAGGATACTGGAAACGGATTTTTTCTGATTTAGCACATTTTAATCATTGGTTTCTTAGGTGATTAAGCTGGTACCTTATGAAATCACTTTATATATACCCACTTTATCGTGCCCAAGTGAAAAGGCTCTGCATGGGGGTTACCAGGACTCCACAACTATGGTACAATTAATAAAAGGGGCATAGGATGCATACCTACTTCATAAATGCTGAAAGTTCAAGAACAGGACCACAACAAAAGTCAAAATTAAAGCTATTTTGGGATGGATACATGTGCATGCTACTTTTTTCATCAATATTACGGTATACAGTAGGGTACAGTTTAGTTATACCGCTATAGACAAAGTACTGTCCATCAAATGTGGGGTTAGTATGCCTGGCTATTCATGTATCAACATAAGGACAAACCAAAAACAAAGCCTATCACAAAACCTGTATATGTGAGACGCCTTTAGAAGGGAACAGTTACTGTTAGATCTGCAAAATACATGTACATGTAATAACTCACAAGAAATTACAAATAGCTAAACCGTCGAAACGCATATTCACCAAAAGGACAGTTCACTTTTGTTTTTTGTTGGAGTGGTGATAAAGCACTTTGCTGAAAAGTATGCTACAAATTCAATAAAAGCAACAAATTACAAAAATCAACTTGCACTCATACAGTCACGTGCCTTGGATTACCCTTCCTTTGTCTGGCCAGAAAGCTGATGATTGTCAAGTGGCCCAGGCAGCTAGTTAAGGTAGCTGGTGCAAAGCTGTTGTTCAAGCCCAATGTGGCCTCGAATCATTAAAGCTAAAGCAATAAATGCGTGTATCGGGCCATTTTCATCTGCCCATCACTAGACGAAAAGACCGAATATGTAGACGTATGCTGACGGATTCCGATTTGCAACACCTGACGGATGCTGACGTATGCTGACAAATGCTGACGGATCCCCAAAACCATCACGGATCCCAAAAAATGACGGATCCCACTTTCATCCGCAACGCATTCGTTGGTATCCGTAACTCTCGGAGGATACAAACGGATGCTAACACGGCATTCGTATGGATACTTACTTATAATCACGGATTCGTTAGTATCTGTAAGCCACTAACGGATTCAAACATTGTATTCGTATGGATACTTACTCTTAGAGTAAACTAAAGAATACGTGGTCAGGATTCTTGTTTACAACGAAAAGTCTTCAGATGCAGACGGATACCAAGAATACGAATTTGCAACATCCTGGCGGATGCTAACGGATCCCAAACACATTCGCGACGCATTCGTTGGTATCCTTAAATCACCTACAGATTCAAACATATTCGTATGGGTACTTACTTCTAACATAAACGAAAGAATACGTGGTGAGGACTCTTGTTTATCAGCAAAATGTTGCTTGTACTGATGTGGGCGTATCATTCCTTGTTTTTTATACATCGCATACCACAGTGTGCTGTGTCCATGTAAGTGTGACATTTCACGATACACTGGAATTCGTAAGGATGTTTTGTATTTTTCTGGTGCATCCATTGGATCCACACCATTGCAGCAATGCCCTATGACAATCTTGGTATGCCTTGAACATCCACATCTGCTTTTTTTTCGCACCCGCAAAACGCCTCGGATGCAGCCGAATTCCAAGAATACGAATTTGCAACCTCCGAACGGAAGCGGCATGGATACCAAAAAATGCCAAACATATTACTTGTCGTATCATTCCATGGGTCTTCCATATTCAAAGTTTATTATTTCTCTTTTCATAACAGTTCCATCGGATGCCACTGTGGTAGCGTTGTAATCTTTGGGATCCGAGACAAGTGTTTGTTTGTTTTTCTGGCTTTTAGTGCCTCGTAGGTCATCGTGGGATATCTTAGATATTCAAATTGTTTTTTTTTTTTGCATCCGTGGTGTCCTCCATAGGAGAGATGCTTTTTGGGTAATCTACAACTGGTGTGTTGGTGATTGTAGAAATTTTGAACGCCGCTAGACGGCGCACGCACAACATGTAGCAAAATACTGTTTTTTTTAATGTGCTGTTATGTTCACGGTTTTCACGGTGACGACTGTAACATTGAACTTCATTGCTGATAACAAATAAATCACAGACTTAAGCTTTTTGCCGCGACAGTGAACATCTAGTTCCGAGAACAGGTTAAATTTTCTCAGACCGTCAAAGTTTGGTAGCGAGAAGACAAAGTGAAATAATTAGTTCCTTCCGTGTGTGTGTTACATGTGTCCGCGGCGGCCAAGGTGAGCAAAGAGTACTAGTATGTTAAGATTTCCGGCACTGGAAGTGGTCAGCTAAACTTGCCAATGGGTACTAGTAATATTGGGATACGTTAAATATACGAATTTGGTTTTCTTTGCATCCGTGGTGTCGTCCAGTGGAGAGATGCCTTCTGGGTAATGTACAGCTGATGTGTTGGTTGTTGTAGAAATTATGAACGCCGCTAGAAGGCGCACTCACAACATGCAGCATCCCTGCGTATTTTACGTGTGTCCGCGACGCCCAAGGCGAGCAAAGAGTATGTAAAGATTTTCGGCACTGGAAGTGGTCAGCTAAACTTGCCAACGGCGCTAGGGGTCCAGTCGCACTTCAGGAGAGACGATTTATTGCGAAGTTTCCGGGAAACTTTGGTGCAGTCATCATGTTTTCCAACTCTGTCAACCGACAGTGCCTAAAGTGGTAAGGAGCGATCGATTTATTTTTGTGCGGTTAACATTAGATATTCAATCTCTACATGTGTGTCTGTGCTCGCTATATTATTTATAATAATTAGTCTTATTTCAGACGCTTTGCTCGAGTCGTCGAGTCGACGTCTTTTCAGTGGTGGTCTTTTTACCCTAGAATGAGCTTAATTGCCGTCAAGCTACAGTAACCAGTTTACCGACTGTATTGGGTGGTCCTCTCAGGACTGTTGTTGTGCGCCGCCCGCCGGGTCCGACCATGGCACTCGGTAGTTTTGCGCTCGGGGCCTCCTACAGCGGGAAACCCAACACCCCCGCTTGAAGGGACACCCCACAATTCAAGATATGATTTATACATATACATTTGTCCGTCTATATGGGCCACAGTGCATGAGAATAAACTGTTATTATACTGGCGGCCATGGAAGCCGAAGGAACTTAGCCAGGCCACCGGCAGGCAGGCCGCGCTAATCTCCCGAAGCTTCGGACTTGCTTCTTCGGCCACCTTGAGCACTGCCGCCGACTGGATATTCAGGCTGCCCTGGCCCTTCTATCTACTGGGGGAAACTTAATAATATGCTCAGGCCCGGGGCTTACCTACCCTGGGAGTCAGACAGAACCGAGTAGCTAGCAGATTTGTTCGCGAGATTTGTTCGGGGAGCCAAGGCAGTCAGCCCGCCGACATCACATTAGCGCTCCGGGGGTTATCGTTACCCCTAATCGGGCTTAAACTCCCCGGGGCCGGGGTGCTAATAGGAGCTCGGCGGACCTAATTGTCTTGGGCTACCGAATAAACTGTCCTAGCCTGCTCGATCTCGGATGGCCCCCAGGGTAGGGCTTACCCTGATTCTGATTACTAGAGTAATATTATAGTATTTGTCATATTTATCACTATATGCTAGGGTGTACCTTGAAATATATATAGGGCTAGTGTGACAGAAAATTCATAAGATTTGCGCTGTTTATTATATGAGATAATGTTTAAACATCTACTAAAACCTCATTTTACTCCACAAATTCATCTGCAAGCATGGTATGCTCTTCTTATAAGGAATGTTCTGCTTTTTTAGGATCCAAGACAACATCTCCACAACAAGTGATGTGACATGTGGTCTACAGCTGAAGGACTGCATTCATGGATTTCTCAGTGAAACTCGCAGTTCTACAGGCACTGGCATTGAACCAAACACTTTTGCCAAAATTCTTCACCATCACTTTCATGGACAGTTCAAGAAACGTCGCCTGGGCAGTAAACGTATTACCCACTATGTTGGCTTGAAGTTTTTGCATAAACCTAGCAAGAGCAAAGAAATTTCTGATATTACCATCAAACAATGCACAGATGTGGAGGATATTCCTACTCCATGTAAGAGCTTCAATGCAGACTGCAGGGAATCAGTATCCAGTGAGTCATCATCTCAAGCACACCTGCCACCATTTGTCGATGCATCCACTGACTGTGAACAGACTTCATCTGAGCAAGGACATGGGACATCCACCAGCGGTATAAACATATTGGATGATAACACATGCTTAAGCAATGAAAAAGTTTTTATTTATGAAGTTGGAATGGCTAAAGGGAAAGCTGCTGCCTTGCAGAAGTTCATACTTTCTAAGGGTGGAGCAAATGTTATGTTTTTAGATACCAACACGACATGTATTGCTTTTGATAGAAAGGGTATACTTGCATCTCTAACTCCTCAGATAGATTTTGACAAACTGCGCAACTCTGGGAAACAGTTATTCGACACATCCTTACTTGATATCTCCATACTATCGAACAGTGGGCCACCTAGGCCAGCAGAAAGCAAACTGCCAAATCCACAGACAAGAACACTCAAGTCACCATTCGTAAAGGTTGAAGATTTGTCAGGGAAGTATAGGCCATTATATAAAGAGTTCACGAATAGGGAATGGAGCACATGTACATCGTTGTCTTTCCTTCATGGTAATGACAAAAATCCCAACAGGTCCACGTGCAAGAAGACAGGAAATACCGTCACAAGAAAATGTCCATCCTACTGTGAGTGTTGCAATGAACAGTACTATGACCTCACATTTCATCTAAACTCTGAAAAACACCGTGCATTTGTTAATAATCAGGATAACTATAAAACATTAGATGAGCATATTAATGAAAAGCCATTAAGTGCATGGCTTTCAAGTCTGTGCCAGCAGGGTTCTCCCCAGGCTGTGGAATAATGGATGATAGCTGGCATTCATACTGCTAGCTTAGCTCTGATATGCTGATTTTCAAATTTAGGTTTTACTACTTCTGTTTGACAAGGAAACTAAAAGTCGATTACTACAGTAGCCGAGAAAATTCCCACACTTAGTCACGGAAAATTTATCTTCTTTTCTTTGAAAATGCTTCTGTAGGTTGGATTTCTTGGGTTCAGTAGCATAGCTGGAGTTCTTAGTTGTTAGCTTCATCCAGGTTACTGCAATATGCTTTATCGCAAAAAAAAAATCACCAGACCTCATATTGTTTGACAGTTTAGCACCTCCAGATAATATATGCTGATAAATAGCCTGGATACCAGACCCTTGCTCTAAACTATGGCCCTTTCACACTTAAGTATAGCCCTTTCGCCCGAGATGGTCACAAGTTGAGAGTTGGCACCCGATTTCTATTGGCACCCAAAGCTTATAATATGACCCGCGTGCTGTGTTTGGCAGCGGGACAAGCTGTTTCCAGGGTGGGAGAGATTAGAGACTATAGCATGGCAGACTCTGTACTTGTAACCAGGCGAGCTGATAAATGGGTCTCACCATATGATCGTGACCAGATTTCATGTTACAATGATTGACAGAAAGTCTCAGATCAAGCTCAAACTTTACAACTATAGATTTATTTATTGTTGTATTTAAAAAGTTTGTTACCACAAAATTATTGACTATCTCATTTATATGGACCACGATAAAACCAGAAATACAACACATGCAGAACTGTCATGTTATATAAAAGTAACAAATTTTATTCCCATCTCTCTGGTACACAGGTGCTAACAGATACAAACTGGTGAGGAAACAATTTAAGAAACATAATGTGCAAAAGTCAAGTTTCAGCAATATTAGCATATTTACATATTTAATAACATATCTGGATCACCCCCAGACAAGGTAAATATATAGCTACATGAACTAGACACATGTATGTTCACTTATAATTTCTGTACACCACTCTGTATGCAACTGCCAAATATACCCCAACAAAAAAACAACATTGCAGTGCTGCATATTTATTCTAGGTAAAACTCCTGACTATCAATGCTAACACATTGTGCTATCAACATGCCACTTCACTGGGAGAGACCTAGTATCATTGAATGTATGCATATATAAATTATCATGTAACTAAAAAAATGAACATCTGGGGGATCATATCAGGACACATTTATTGCTACATTTACATTTCATTTTGTTACAACAAAGGTATTTGCTCCCTATTGTACTATCCTAAGTACATGTAGCATATCATCATCAATGATACCTTTCATTGAATATCAATGTGTGTTTTAGCAGACAGATAAAGTCATTAAGGGATACCTTTTCATCAACTCCTGATGTCATAATACCGCCACATCAAAAACACATTATAGAGGCCTTCTCAAGACAGCTAAATATCTGAAGTGTACGTGGCTCAGGATTACTGATGGTGCATTTGCTGTATACATCTCTTTCATGTATTTCTCATGTGGCGGTATTATGGCATCTAGTTCAACAGTAACAATTATTTGTGCGAGATTATACACACCTTACTGACGTTAAAGTTGAGACAACATTGACAGTTTCTTCCCATCTGTTGTTGAATGGCACCTTATATGTGCAGAAAGCACACTGATTCAAAATCCTTTTCATGGGAAGGAAGGAAGCATAGGACCAGGGTTCATAGCTTTCCTCCCAAACTGTACAGGAACTATTCATCCCATAGAAGTACCGTTTCCCATGTACCTTGAACCACCTGACTTCTGCCACTGTGTGTTCAATCTTTCGTTCTGTTTCTTCTGCCTTCAAGAACACAAAAACTTTCCATATCTTAGAAATGCGACCTGGTCTGGGGGAAGCACTGGGGTCGATAATAGGTTCACCAGTTATCTGCCTATGGTTAAACCATTTTGCATCTATACATGAAGAGGATCCTTTTCTATATTCAGATGGACACAGTAGAAAACCTCCTAACAAGTATCTGTCACAGTAATTGTGGATCAGAGAAACCCTAACAACTTCATGGGGATAAAGTACCTGAAACATGGCTAATAGTGCCTCATTCTCCTCTACTGACATACTGCTTCTCTTGACTGGTGGTAACATAGATTCGCACTGATCATTTACTTCAAAATTGTTGTGCTGTAGATCATCATTCTGGGCTAATTCTTTCAACATGTTTACCTGCTCTGCAGTTAAGATGGACTTATTTGAAACAGGTTTATCGAAAAATGAGGCAAAATCTACATCATAATCTGATCCTTCGTTCTGCTTGGAAGCAACTTTCCAGTCTATAAGCCATTTTCTCATCATATCTATTTCAGTGTGTCGATTGTTGGAATGATAGTCGCCAAGGGATCCATTAGCACGTTCGAAGGAAAAGCACCAGAATGCATGAACAGGCCCAAAATCTTGAATACATGCCCTTAAATGGAGGTGCAAATGCATGTTAGGAGTGCACCATTCTTTTCCATATTTTCCTTCAAACGCATTGCAGAACATTTTCAGACAGCGATGGGCATCATTAAGTTGGTCTTCTGTTATAATCCTAGAGCACAGAAGTCTTGTAGCAGATACAAACAACCTCCAGATATTATAATCTTCCTCAGGTATTACTCCTTTCAATGCAAACAATGAATAAATGCAAACCCAGGATTTCCATTGGGCTGCTGTAAATCCTTCAAAAGACGATTCTATCTTTGCGGGTATGCTGGAGTCAATGTTGCTGGGTACTGTCATTTCATCAACTCGAGCCTGCAGTGTGCAGAACTGTTCCTTTGACAGCACCCCAGTATCTCTCCACACTTGCATAACCCGTTTTGCTGTACCCTCCAATAAGTTATGCATAACATCCACAATGTGCATATTAATAACATTAAAGTACTGAAGGTCATGCAAGGAGCTATATCTAGCACCATACTCTTTTTCAATTCTTTCCCTTGCTGCTCTATTATTTGCTCTTTTTGCCCTTTTAGCATACCTGCAGTGGTCCTGGTGACTTCTGAGAGGAAACTCCTCTTCAAACCCAGAATAATCTACACGATTATTACAATCTCTAGTGAATGACTTCAGACACTTACTACATCCTTTCGTTGCCATGTGGCCATAAAAACCTGCAACTTTTCTGGCTGCAGGGATGTCACAGGCAAGGCATAACAGAGCAGCACGGTAACGTTGCTTTTTGACCAAAGAGCTATCATGCAGCCATAGACCTTTCCAAAGCTTTTGTAGCTCCTCTACTAAAGGCTCGAGAAAACCATTGATGTGTAGTTTGGGTTCATGTGGACCTGGAATGATTCCAACCACAATGATATTTTCCTCTTTAAACCTTTGTTCTCTTGGGAGATTCATTACAGACAAATACATAATGCCAATGGACTCTTTGATGTTCTTGTAAGGCTGAAACCATAAGGCTGAAACCAGTCTACATTTAACATAAGAGCCAAGTTACATGGCTCAGCAAGAAATGGTTCACCATCGACCACTTGGAAGTCTTTCCAGATTTGACCATCAAACACATCTGTGTAAGTTCCATGTTGTGTACTTCTATTTCTCCATGCTTCACAGGCCTCAATAAAGTCTGGCCTCTGCAACATGTCCTCAAGGGACTTTACTACACTGCGATAACAGAATGTACGTTTGGGATATAGGAATTCTTTTTGATGTTTACCAAGGACAGTCTTCATCAAAATGGTTCCACATGGCTTTCGAAACTTTCTCTGCTTATGCCTAGGAAACTCAACATGAGAACATTTAGCTGATTTTTTTCTTACAATTCTACCGTTGCCATCACGAATAGTTACTACTGCATCCTCAACTGGATACACAGAATCACAAACAGGGCAGACAACATAGCGATCAAAATCATTTCTATCCAGACCTAGTTTCTTTCTAAACATATATATGGTTCTTGGTATAGCCAAAGCAATGCTCTTCAGAGTTTCCATACACAGTGTCGTTCCTATGGCCATCAAAATACTCCCAATAATCTTCAAAAGTACCTCTACAGCTGAATCTGATATTGTGAAAACTGACTTCCACTTGGCTAGCAGTAGCAACAATAAACAGATTAGAGGCATAAACATGTTTGATTCTGTTTGGCCTGCATCATTGATGTCCTCCATGTCTGTGCCACGTTGAAAGTCCAGCGTATCTTCTTCCATCTCAGCATCACTCCATATTTCAGTATCCTCTTTGTCCTCTTTCTGTGAAAAGAAAATAAATTGTATACAAGAACTTAATTTCCATCCAACCTTTCTACGCTGAGATTTTTCAAATTTTAAACTACCCTCATAGTCAAGTAGAACAATACTCCTCAAGTAAAACAGACTTTTAAAGTTAGGTAGTACAGACTTTTGCCTAGTCTCTACCAGGCTTTGTATATCGGTGACCTGTAGAAATTGTACAAATAGAGTCATAGTACACTAGGGGAGTCAGCCGGCCAGAAGTCCCTTACTACAGAAAAGGTAAGCGTAAAAACCAAAATGACGTGCTGCGGCACGCTGCAGTGTGGCACCTCAGGAGATCTTTTTATGTGGACAAAAAAGCACAGCGTGCTGAAAGACATTTTTAGGACAAGTCATTTGTTTTGCCATTTGTGTAAAGCAGCCCAATACTTCTGCTTGTATTAGTACAAATGACTGCCATTGTAAACAATCATTAATTGAGCTTGGGGCTCTGCTCCACTTTGCCACAACAAACCAAAGAAGAAAAAACACATTGTTTAAATAAATTAATTATATCAGCTAAAAAGACAGTTAGCATCTCAGGGCACAATTCATTTTC